>NC_038050.1:28581576-28865350 GCF_002211085.1 Panicum hallii
TTACTTAATGTCTTGTAAAATATTATATATATATATTATATATATATTATTTATCCAAAAGTTGCATTAGAAATGTAAGTGTGAATTGTGTAAAAATTTTGAGTAAAATGGTAAAAATTAAGGATGTTTATATAATTTTATAAAAATACAAGTCCTTTTATGCAAATATTTGATTTACAAAAGTAACTTTCAAAATTACTCAGGGCTAAAGTGTAAAAGTGCAAGTCATCGTGACGAGTCTATCCCGTCATTATGACGTGTCATAAATTCTTGCATTTAGGTCCTGAATTTTTAAAATTACACTTTTAGGACAAAAGTAATTCAAATCCAACTTTTGCTCAAAATTTCACGTGCAAAGATGCGAGTTTTGAGTTTTTGAATTTGAGCCCTAAAGCAATGTTGTAGAGCTTGAAAAACTCTCCAACTTTCGTTTTGGGCATTTCTTCATTAGGGTTTTAAATCAACGGAAAATTTTGTTTTACAAATAGGCCCTTGCAATTTTCTGTAATTACGTATAAGTCCTTGGAGAATTCCATCCCTTCTTCTCCTCTGTTTTTCTTCTCCCTGGTGCTCCCTTATCCTCTGCCGGACGGCACTTCTTTTCTCTGGTCTCCACATTGGTTCTTTCCCCTCCCTCTCCCTCCTCCAAACGCAGCAGGCGAGCGGCTCTGCACGGCAGGGGGCAGGCGCGGCGTGGATGCGGGGGGCCCTGCCCCAGGCGACGGCAGGTGCTGGGCTGGCGGCCAGAGCGCGCGCGGCAGTTCGGCTCGGCGGCAGGCGAGCGGCCCACGCGCGCGGGAGGCGCAGCACTGGCGGGCGGCGCCAAGGCGTGGCCCAGGCGCGCGCGCGAAGCGGAGCGGGCTGGCGCTCGGCGGCTGGCAGCAGCGGCGGGCCCGGGCAAGCGCAGGGCGAACGCGCGGTGCGCGCGCGCGGACGCGCGGGCTGGCGAGCGGCTTGGGCTGAGCGGCGCACGGCGCGTGGCAGGCGAAGGCGCGTGAGGCCGGAGCGAGG
Source organism: Panicum hallii (assembly GCF_002211085.1). Classification (NCBI taxonomy): domain Eukaryota; kingdom Viridiplantae; phylum Streptophyta; class Magnoliopsida; order Poales; family Poaceae; genus Panicum; species Panicum hallii. Next base: position 28,582,588 of record NC_038050.1, read on the forward strand.
CGGGGCGGCGCCCAGGCGTGCGCTGGCGCGTGGCGCGGGCGACGGCCGGAGCTCGGGGCGCGCGGGAGCACGCGGCCCAGGCGCACGCGCAGCGAAGCTAGAGTGGCAGCGAGCCCAGGCGCAGGCGGTGGCTCGGCCCAGGAGCGAGCAGGAATGTGCAGCGGGTCAGCAGCGCGGGGCAAGCGGCGTGAACGGCGCCGAGCTGGCGGCGTGAGCAGGTACTGGAACGGAGAGCGCGGGAGGAGTTGCGGCACGCGGGCGGCGCAGGACGCAGCAGTGAAGGGCTTCTGCGCGAATCGGTGCGGGCACCCGGGGTCAAACGATGGTGACGTCCTGGGTTTACTCCCCGCGACCTCCTGTGCAACGAGCAACTACGGCACGCACGCAATTCGGGCGTGCACGGAAGTGACGTGGCAGGACCGGAGTAAGCGCGGATCCGGCAACCGAAGAAGGAGAAGGAGTAACTGTGCAGGGCAACGACGTGCCGAGCGACGACGTGCAGGATGGCGGCGTGCAACGCGTGACGGTGTTCTCGTTGGGTGAGCTCAGGCCGCGACCGAGTTGGGTGCAAGAGGGTCGCGCGTGATGGACACTGGAGGCCGTCGAGGAGAAGGCAACGGGCGAAGTCCGGCGGCACTGCGGACTACTCGTGGAGAGTTTGGAGGTGGCTAGTGCGAGTAGACCTCGATCCTAGCGGAGGCGGAGAAGCGGTTATGGCACGGCAAGTCGGAAGAAGAATTGTGGAGCGAAGGCGGCAGTCGGACGGGACAAGCTCAGAGGATTCGAAGCAACCAAGCACGGCAGTCCTGCAGGGAGCTCCACAGTGTGCGGCCGTGTTTCTATGACACGCGCGTGAGCAGAGGAGGTTCAACCCGTGAGCCGGAAACCCTAAGGTTCGCGGAAGAGATGGTATAGCGAACCAATCTGGCTCCGTCGTTTCATCCAGGGATCCATGACATCCAGCAGCTCCTATTCCTCGTCGATCGCCGAGCAGACCGCAAATCACCGCGGGGATTACCTCTTCGGCCATTCTCTACCCACTGCAATCCCCGGCAAACTTCTTCGTCATCCATGGAGTCTCGTCATCGTCGAGTTTTTCTCTTCGCCGATCCTATCGCCACGGGACTTCACTTTCCGTCCGTTCTTTTCCATAACCCAAGGTTTGCCCTAATTCTCTGAATCTTCTTAATGCCGGCGATTCCTTTGCCGGAATGTCGTCGTTATCCTTCTGTTATTTGTTTTCCCGGACTAGGGACTTGATGCTATGTTTTAAAGTTCTAGGATGTTCTTTGTAAAATTTCCAAAGCTTGCTATGTTTCAAATCGATAAACTTTACATTTTATAGATTTTCATAGGAAGTTCATAAAAATGTAAAATCAGTTTCGTTTGAAACCCTAAGTCAACCTATAAGTTTTATGTTGTGATCTTGAGTGAAAATCTTTGATGTGTGGTTTAGGTCAAATGTTAGAGAATGAATGCTTTGTTGTGCTTTATATGGTATGTTGTGTTATAACTGAAAAGTAAGTCATAGAATATAGATCTTAAATAGAAATATGTGATGTTTCGTTAACCTTTCATATGAGTGCTCGTATCCTTACCATCAAGACTTTGTCCCGTCTCGATTGCTGTTTCTTTAGGTTCCTTGTTGTATAAGGATCCCCGTTAGTTCTTGTGTGTCTGCTGCTTAGCCAAAACATCTCGACAGCTATGTTTCAGTATTAGGTTATCTACCCAGCCACTTAGCATCCATTTTCGTTAAGTCTATGATGTTTCCATATAACAGCTGTCAGTCGATACTTCTACCATCGGCTGGTTAGCTAATACGGTTGTTACCTTCTAGTATCGACTATTGCTGATACAAGTCTGTTGTTCTATCTGCATCGACTACACCTAGTCGATGTATCAAAGGTGCACATGCAATCTTAGGATTCTTGCCATCGGCCGATCCAAGCCGATTTTGGTTGCTTTCCATAATCGGTCAAGCACGGCCGATCAATCCTTAGTTTTTCCCATCCTTAACCACACACTTCTATCAGTCGATTTATCGACTGAGAGGTCGGCCTTATACTTATCGATCATGTACCCTTAACCACATTCCAATCGGCTATACGTCACTCAATTGTTGTGTTGACGTAATTGAGTCGATACAACCACACTTAGTTACCTAGAATAAGACTTAAGCACATCTCAGTTAAAACACAACTGCTTTAGGAATCATCCTTCTGCAAAGTAATCGATGCTATCATCGATCATCTAGGAACCCAATGCACTCATCAATCGGCTCTGTGTAACCCTCAACAAGTAGCTAATCCTAATTAGTTGTCCTCTTAAAACTCTACCTAAGTTTAGTTCAGATCTTTCTGATTGTTATGTAAGTAATATGTTAAATGAGTGTTGAATTACAACTTTGTTGTGAAGTAAAATAGTTTTGTGTGCACACTTGAATGTGATGTTGCATTACATGTAGATACGATTACTTTCGGCAACGGTACCTGCGAGGTCTCCCTGGAGTTTACAGAGGATTTTCCTGAAGATCAAGTAAACGTCATCAAGGAACTGACTGAAGCCCCGAACCAAAGTTCGGAAGATATTGACATTTCTGACTTCAGACCCACCAGTAAAGGCAAGCCCCGGACATATCCCACTACTTTATTACACTGCAATCTATGTCTATCTATATTATATCTTGCATTAAGTCTAGGAATTGAAGTGAAACCCTAGATGCATAAATCCTAGGAATCCGATGTAATGCTCCCGAGTCCTTATCGGATAGTTGCTCCGCTAATAGGACCGGTAGAAGTCGAGTGATTTCCTGTCACTCGCGCGATATAGGAGTTGCATGTTTACATTTCTGCAACCACTATAAGGATGACGGACAGGGTCATGTGTTGTGTCATGACCTGGAAGTTTACCCTGTCTGTTTTGATGAAAAGTTTTAAGGCCGAAATGTTTGGTAGTGGTGGCTAAGTTTTTGAAAGTACTAGCCACATGCCGCAAAATATGGTAAGCGGTAAGCCTAGTAACCAATCGGCCCGGCAAGTGGACATACCTCCCACCACTCGATTTTACGTTATGTATACACGCACCGACGTGCGGGAGTACGTTCTGCAAGGCAGACAGGAATACGGTTTTTGTAGTCGCGCTACAGACGTATGTCCTGTACACATTGGGTGTGCGTACGGTCCTGCAGTCGCTTGTGGTGGACCTGATCCACGACCCGGAATGAAAGGCAAACGGTTGCTTCGGAATGATCGTTGGATCTTCCAAGCGTGTGTGTTAGGTTTACCTTGCAAGGTTAAATTCGATTCGAATCGTCCGCCTCTCACGAGGATTGAGACTGCTTATCCCTTCTGCCACATTGAGTAAAAAGTGTAATTGATGATGGGATAATCTTGATGGATGATAATCACTACCTTGATTGCTTAGTGTAGGAGCTAATCTAGAATAAATACTCAACTAGAAGAGGAAAGCTAAAACTTGAAAGTAGTTCATACTCTTTATTGCTTTTCAGCTGAAAACAACCCAGAACCTTTACAATGCCTTCATGAGTCTAGCTATGGGCTAAAGTATACCCAATCCGGGTAAGCCTTGCTGAGTATTAGTATACTCAGTCTTGCTAGTTTTATGTTTTTCAGGTAAAGCCTTTGAAGATCCTACTCTTCCCTGTCTTGGCCCTATGCTCTTCCAGAAGATTGGTCCGTGGAAAGGGATCCGTCCCCGGCCAATTCTGATGATCTCGAGTGATGTCATGCCCGGGCTTAGCATGACATCCGCCTTAACGACGTGTTGTAATCGTCGCGTATGTTTTCCGCTGCCAAAACCATAGCTTTACTGGTTTGTAATCTTTTCTCTAGATTTGAAACTTCATACTTCTTTAGGAAACTCTTGTAATGTAATTCTCTGTGATGTAAAATGTGATGGTGATTGTATCTCTGGACTCACCTTCGTGTGAGGTAACCTTATTTGATCCTGTGTATCGGTGGTTTATCGGGACGTTACCCGACAGGCCAAGGGATTATACCGTTTGAAGCACGTTGGAGCCCTCGGGAGTGGACTCGCGTACTTGAGCCGGTATAATTCAGGTTGGTTCTGCCACAGCTGGTATCAGAGCTACAAGGTTACTCTGGAGATACATTTTACCTTAAAAATACTTTCAGTATAAAAGTTTGACCAACAAAATGTTTAGCAAAGCCGTGTTGGACTCGTTAAGGATTATGCTTAGTACGTAAAGCCCTAGGGTAATGCTTATGAGAAAATAGAGGTGGCTATGGTATATATATAATCCTAACTTCCAGCATTACTTTTCCGTTAAAACTTAAATTCATGCACAACTCAACCTTATATTCTGTAACGACATCTTCGACGATGAGGTAAGAAGGTAAGGATCCTCAGCCAACTGAGGGAGCTTGGCCTTCCTGTCGGTGATGCGAACCGAACGCTGTTTCTCAAGCAGTGGCCTACTTGAGATGCTGCCAATGTACCAACTTCGGTTGACTACATTGGGAGTATATGGTTCGGCGCAGGGTATGGCGATCGCAGATCATACCCCCGCATTTTGCGGTACCCCCGTGAATACGTTATCTCGATAACGTATGTTAACGTTGTCTGTACGGCGGTAATAGTACAGATGCTGTTTCTATAGTGAACAGTAATGATTGGGGACGCTTTCATGACATGCTGGCATGAAAGGTTCAGTATATACATACTGTGTTTTCTGCAGGTACGCTAACCTCGTTACGTAAGTTTGAACGTAAGAACGACTAGTATATATATAGGGAGAGACGTATTTATATGATGCCACCGTACTTAACCACGTAAGACCAAGATTACTTGGCAGTTATTTTTGTTTGTGAGGACGTGTAGAACGTGCATACATTATGATATCTTGGATTGACCTGATTGCTTTGTTTGATACGTTGATGTACTGAAATATGCGCTTGTATCTGAATGCTTGTTTTGACTTTGTGTGGTAGGAGCCGACATAATCTGATAGGCTATCCTAGAGTTGGGAAAGTCTTTAGTGAATCAAATCAGTTGGGTCATGTTTGGACCTTATCGTCGATCTTAGCTTGACCGCTAAATCAAATCCTTGATCTCGTTTTAAATCTGTTTCGGCAGAACCATTGAATTCCTTCCTTTGATGGTTACATTTTGATAATCATCAACAAACCCTTCAATTCATCATTCAGTGATTTATCCATCCTTTCATGATGTTGTACCTTATATCGTTGGCTATTCCGGTTACAACATCTGAAAGTTGTACCTTCGATTTTGCTCAGATGATTTTGGATAAATTAAAAAGATGTATGACAATAATTACATTTTGCATACAATTCTCCCGGCAAAAAAAAAAGAGTCATGCATCATAACATATACCATTTTGGTCAATGCATGGTGTTGCATCATCACCGAAAGCCCGTAGACTAACTAACGAGTGTGCCTCTTGTACAGCTTTAGGTTGTCTTCGGCTTCTTAAGACCTATCTTGCTGCTGTTGGCACTATAGGGTTGCTATTCCTCTTTTGTGGTGGTGTTTAATCACATGACCATGATGCCGTGTCGGAACCTAAGGCCTCATGTGCGCTGCAGCCATATGATTGAGCCATTAGGGGCGCACTGGTGACTAGGTACATGTGACGTAACCCCACTGCAATCTTTTCTTATGCAACCTTACTAGTGTCCTAACTTTTGATCCTCGTTTAAGGATATAGGACTACCCAGGTGTTAGTCCGAGAGAACGGTTGTAAGGCGCGAGTCCCGTGCATCATCAACTCCTGTGGGTATGCATCATGTTTTATGCATTCCCTACGTGCATACATCACAAGCATCATCATCCTTGCATCATGGTGTATGCGTCATTTGGTCAGCATTATGGTAATGCATTGTGTCATATGCACCATTTCGATTATGCATAGAATCCTCCATCCTCATGTTGCACCATCATTGCAAACCTACATCTCAAACAGCGCAACACGTTCATGGTTGGAGCATTTTGTCATTATTCCTTGATTGCATCAGTATAAATAGGCATGTTTTGCAATAACATCATCTAAAATTATTCAGGTAATAAACTCTGAGCAGAAATGTTTCAAACATCACTTATCGGTCTCTTGTGCTACCTTTACTTGCTATCCCCAAAGATTTGTGATAAATGTCGCCGACATTTATCGTCCTTATGTGTAATCTCTTATCTTATCAAACTCATCTGTATACAATCTCATCAGGCTCTCGTTATCCTTATCTCGTCCTTCTCTCGTCATCAACCTCAATCTTCTCTGGTATGATTGTTTCCTATTACTTTTGATGTGTGATTTGCTTTTCTTCCCTTAAAGAGTCTTTCGTCCGAATCTCGGGACGAGATTCTTTTTAGGGGGGGAGGCTGTGACAGTTCGTGTATTTGTAATGCTAGGCAAATATTTTGTTAGTGTGAAGTATGTGTTTATTTGTATAAAACTCGTGTGTGTTATGTGAAACTTTTGAAAACTTAAAAGTGCAAGTAAAAAGGGTATTTTTGTAATTACAGAAAAACTTAGGGTTGTTTTTGCAAAATGTACCTGGATAAGGGTAATTTCAAAATAGGTGAAATATATTTATCTTACTTAATGTCTTGTAAAATATATATATATATATATATATTTATCCAAAAGTTGCATTAGAAATGTAAGTGTTGAATTGTGTAAAAATTTTGAGTAAAATGGTAAAAATTAAGGATGTTTATATAATTTTATAAAAATACAAGTCCTTTTATGCAAATATTTGATTTACAAAAGTAACTTTCAAAATTACTCAGGGCTAAAGTGTAAAAGTGCAAGTCATCGTGACGAGTCTATCCCGTCATTATGACGTGTCATAAATTCTTGCATTTAGGTCCTGAATATTTTAAAATTACACTTTTAGGACAAAAGTAATTCAAATCCAACTTTTGCTCAAAATTTCACGTGCAAAGATGTGAGTTTTGAGTTTTTGAATTTGAGCCCTAAAGCAATGTTGTAGAGCTTGAAAAACTCTCCAACTTTCGTTTTGGGCATTTCTTCATTAGGGTTTTAAATCAACGGAAAATTTTGTTTTACAAATAGGCCCTTGCAATTTTCTGTAATTACGTATAAGTCCTTGGAGAATTCCATCCCTTCTTCTCCTCTGTTTTCTTCTCCCTGGTGCTCCCTTATCCTCTGCCGACGGCACTTCTTTTCTCTGGTCTCCACATTGGTTCTTTCCCCTCCCTCTCCCTCCTCCAAACGCAGCAGGCGAGCGGCTCTGCACGGCAGGGGGCAGGCGCGCGCGTGGATGCGGGGGGCCCTGCCCCAGGCGACGGCAGGTGCTGGGCTGGCGGCCAGAGCGCGCGCGGCAGTTCGGCTCGGCGGCAGGCGAGCGGCCCACGCGCGCGGGAGGCGCAGCACTGGCGGGGCGGCGCCAAGGCGGTGGCCCAGGCGCGCGCGCGAAGCGGAGCGGGCTGGCGCTCGGCGGCTGGCAGCAGCGGCGGGCCCGGGCAAGCGCAGGGCGAACGCGCGGTGCGCGCGCGCGGACGCGCGGGCTGGCGAGCGGCTTGGGCTGAGCGGCGCACGGCGCGTGGCAGGCGAAGGCGCGTGAGGCCGGAGCGAGGCGGGGCGGCGCCCAGGCGTGCGCTGGCGCGTGGCGCGGGCGACGGCCGGAGCTCGGGGCGCGCGGGAGCACGCGGCCCAGGCGCACGCGCAGCGGAAGCTAGAGTGGCAGCGAGCCCAGGCGCAGGCGGTGGCTCGGCCCAGGAGCGAGCAGGAATGTGCAGCGGGTCAGCAGCGCGGGGCAAGCGGCGTGAACGGGCGCCGAGCTGGCGGCGTGAGCAGGTACTGGAACGGAGAGCGCGGGAGGAGTTGCGGCACGCGGGCGGCGCAGGACGCAGCAGTGAAGGGCTTCTGCGCGAATCGGTGCGGGCACCCGGGGTCAAACGATGGTGACGTCCTGGGTTTACTCCCCCGCGACCTCCTGTGCAAACGAGCAACTACGGCACGCACGCAATTCGGGCGTGCACGGAAGTGACGTGGCAGGACCGGAGTAAGCGCGGATCCGGCAACCGAAGAAGGAGAAGGAGTAACTGTGCAGGGCAACGACGTGCCGAGCGACGACGTGCAGGATGGCGGCGTGCAACGCGTGACGGTGTTCTCGTTGGGTGAGCTCAGGCCGCGACCGAGTTGGGTGCAAGAGGGTCGCGCGTGATGGACACTGGAGGCCGTCGAGGAGAAGGCAACGGGCGAAGTCCGGCGGCACTGCGGACTACTCGTGGAGAGTTTGGAGGTGGCTAGGTGCGAGTAGACCTCGATCCTAGCGGAGGCGGAGAAGCGGTTATGGCACGGCAAGTCGGAAGAAGAAATTGTGGAGCGAAGGCGGCAGTCGGACGGGACAAGCTCAGAGGAATTTCGAAGCAACCAAGCACGGCAGTCCTGCAGGGAGCTCCACAAGTGTGCCGGCCGTGTTTCTATGACACGCGCGTGAGCAGAGGAGGTTCAACCCGTGAGCCGGAAAACCCTAAGGTTCGCGGAAGAGATGGTATAGCGAACCAATCTGGCTCCGTCGTTTCATCCAGGGATCCATGACATCCAGCAGCTCCTATTCCTCGTCGATCGCCGAGCAAGACCGCAAATCACCGCGGGGATTACCTCTTCGGCCATTCTCTACCCACTGCAATCCCCGGCAAACTTCTTCGTCATCCATGGAGTCTCGTCATCGTCGAGTTTTTCTCTTCGCCGATCCTATCGCCACGGGACTTCACTTTCCGTCCGTTCTTTTCCATAACCCAAGGTTTGCCCTAATTCTCTGAATCTTCTTAATGCCGGCGATTCCTTTGCCGGAATGTCGTCGTTATCCTTCTGTTATTTGTTTTCCCGGACTAGGGACTTGATTGCTATGTTTTAAAAGTTCTAGGATGTTCTTTGTAAAATTTCCAAAGCTTGCTATGTTTCAAATCGATAAACTTCTACATTTTATAGATTTTCATAGGAAGTTCATAAAAATGTAAAATCAGTTTCGTTTGAAACCCTAAGTCAAACCTATAAGTTTTATGTTGTGATCTTGAGTGAAAATCTTTGATGTGTGGTTTAGGTCAAATGTTAGAGAATGAATGCTTTGTTGTGCTTTATATGGTATGTTTGTGTTATAACTGAAAAGTAAGTCATAGAATATAGATCTTAAATAGAAATATGTGATGTTTCGTTAAACCTTTCATATGAGTGCTCGTATCCTTACCATCAAGACTTTGTCCCCGTCTCGATTGCTGTTTCTTTAGGTTCCTTGTTGTATAAGGATCCCCGTTAGTTCTTGTGTGTCTGCTGCTTAGCCAAAACATCTCGACAGCTATGTTTCAGTATTAGGTTATCTACCCAGCCACTTAGCATCCATTTTCGTTAAGTCTATGATGTTTCCATATAACAGCTGTCAGTCGATACTTCTACCATCGGCTGGTTAGCTAATACGGTTGTTACCTTTCTAGTATCGACTATTGCCGATACAAGTCTGTTGTTCTATCCTGCATCGACTACACCTAGTCGATGTATCAAAGGTGCACATGCAATCTTAGGATTCTTGCCATCGGCCGATCCAAGCCGATTTTGGTTGCTTTTCCATAATCGGTCAAGCACGGCCGATCAATCCTTAGTTTTTCCCATCCTTAACCACACACTTCTATCAGTCGATTTATCGACTGAGAGGTCGGCCTTATACTTATCGATCATGTACCCTTAACCACACTCCAATCGGCTATACGTCACTCAATTGTTGTGTTGACGTAATTGAGTCGATACAACCACACTTAGTTACCTAGAATAAGACTTAAGCACATCTCAGTTAAAACACAACTGCTTTAGGAATCATCCTTCTGCAAAAGTAATCGATGCTATCATCGATCATCTAGGAACCCAATGCACTCATCAATCGGCTCTGTTGTAACCCTCAACAAGTAGCTAATCCTAATTAGTTGTCCTCTTAAAACTCTACCTAAGTTTAGTTCAGATCTTTCTGATTGTTATGTAAGTAATATGTTAAATGAGTGTTGAATTACAACTTTGTTGTGAAGTAAAATAGTTTTGTGTGCACACTTGAATGTGATGTTGCATTACATGTAGATACGATTACTTTCGGCAACGGTACCTGCGAGGTCTCCCTGGAGTTTACAGAGGATTTTCCTGAAGATCAAGTAAACGTCATCAAGGAACTGACTGAAGCCCCGAACCAAAGTTCGGAAGATATTGACATTTCTGACTTCAGACCCACCAGTAAAGGCAAGCCCCGGACATATCCCACTACTTTATTACACTGCAATCTATGTCTATCTATATTATATCTTGCATTAAGTCTAGGAATTGAAGTGAAACCCTAGATGCATAAATCCTAGGAATCCGATGTAATGCTCCCGAGTCCTTATCGGATAGTTGCTCCGCTAATAGGACCGGTAGAAGTCGAGTGATTTCCTGTCACTCGCGCGATATAGGAGTTGCATGTTTACATTTCTGCAACCACTATAAGGATGACGGACAGGGTCATGTGTTGTGTCATGACCTGGAAGTTTACCCTGTCTGTTTTGATGAAAAGTTTTAAGGCCGAAATGTTTGGTAGTGGTGGCTAAGTTTTTGAAAGTACTAGCCACATGCCGCAAAATATGGTAAGCGGTAAGCCTAGTAACCAATCGGCCCGGCAAGTGGACATACCTCCCACCACTCGATTTTACGTTATGTATACACGCACCGACGTGCGGGAGTACGTTCTGCAAGGCAGACAGGAATACGGTTTTTGTAGTCGCGCTACAGACGTATGTCCTGTACACATTGGGTGTGCGTACGGTCCTGCAGTCGCTTGTGGTGGACCTGATCCACGACCCGGAATGAAAGGCAAACGGTTGCTTCGGAATGATCGTTGGATCTTCCAAGCGTGTGTGTTAGGTTTACCTTGCAAGGTTAAATTCGATTCGAATCGTCCGCCTCTCACGAGGATTGAGACTGCTTATCCCTTCTGCCACATTGAGTAAAAAGTGTAATTGATGATGGGATAATCTTGATGGATGATAATCACTACCTTGATTGCTTAGTGTAGGAGCTAATCTAGAATAAATACTCAACTAGAAGAGGAAAGCTAAAACTTGAAAGTAGTTCATACTCTTTATTGCTTTTCAGCTGAAAACAAACCCAGAACCTTTACAATGCCTTCATGAGTCTAGCTATGGGCTAAAGTATACCCAATCCCGGGTAAGCCTTGCTGAGTATTAGTATACTCAGTCTTGCTAGTTTTATGTTTTTCAGGTAAAGCCTTTGAAGATCCTACTCTTCCCTGTCTTGGCCCTATGCTCTTCCAGAAGATTGGTCCGTGGAAAGGGATCCGTCCCCGGCCAATTCTGATGATCTCGAGTGATGTCATGCCCGGGCTTAGCATGACATCCGCCTTAACGACGTGTTGTAATCGTCGCGTATGTTTTCCGCTGCCAAAACCATAGCTTTACTGGTTTGTAATCTTTTCTCTAGATTTGAAACTTCATACTTCTTTAGGAAACTCTTGTAATGTAATTCTCTGTGATGTAAAATGTGATGGTGATTGTATCTCTGGACTCACCTTCGTGTGAGGTAACCTTATTTGATCCTGTGTATCGGTGGTTTATCGGGACGTTACCCGACAGGCCAAGGGATTATACCGTTTGAAGCACGTTGGAGCCCTCGGGAGTGGACTCGCGTACTTGAGCCGGTATAATTCAGGTTGGTTCTGCCACAAATACAAACCACCACACAGGATATAGGCTATTACTCTCTCGGTGGCCTAGACGTGTCCAAAGTTTCGTGTTCCTTGCACCTTCGAGTTCCTGATCTTGGCGACACCCCACCTACAATCTACCACCTTGGGGGTATCCCTCGGTTGGCTTGGAGGTTAAACACCAACACATCTCACTTCTAGTCGCAGTCGGGGGCAGCTTTGCTGATGTCGGGATTCTTGGCGTGGATTCGCCATCTGCGCCCGTCCTCACTGGGCTTAGAGCTTGTACGTCGCTCGCCGCCTGGCCTCGACTCGGCTAGCGCCTGCCCGTCTTGGCTTGTCCACTGCCACCGTCAAGCCAACTATTGCTGATGAGGGTGGGGGCATGTGAGATCTTTAATGCCGGGCCATTGATCGTGGCCCGTCTTCTACCTTCAAGGTGTGCCCTGCCTGATCGTGGCTATAAATAGCAGCGCCGGGCTGTTGTTTGCTCGTTGAGCTTGGCGAACTTGGCTTCAGATGATAAGTTGTAGATTTAGGCCCCCTAGAGCTCGATTTCGGCTTGCTCCAGCTAGATCCTGGTCCTTTGTTGGCTGCTGCTAGAGGATTGCCTGCGAGCGGTGGGATGCAATGGGGATGGTTCATCTTGTTCACGTACATCACGAACCCATGTGCCAGCGGCGTGTCAGTCGCTCTTGCAGGAGGCGAGCGGTGGATGAATCCCGAGCGCACCTAAGTCCACTTAGGCCGGTGCTGAGCTCCCTAAGCCTCTTCTCGATCTGCTCGAAAGAGCTCTTGGGCGCTTCCCAAGGCATGCAGGTGATTCCGTTGGTGACACTGCGTACGCCGACGTCCGCCGACCCAGATGATGGCCTCATTCGAGAAGTCTTGGGTTAGCAACCGCGCCAGCGTCTGCCTTCCCCTCTTTGCATCCTCCACGCCCATTGCCGCAGAACTGGTGCAGCTGGAAGACGGATAGCGACAAGCGTGTTCGTTGTGCTTCGTCGTTAGTCCCGATCTTCTGGCTCTGCAACGCTAGGCACGTCAGTGCTCATCAAGTATGGTCCAGGCGGGGTCTGCCCCCTCCCGCCTCGAGCTGAACGAAGACCCCCTAGTGGGGAGAGGGGTCTTGGCTGGTTGATGACTGGATATGGCTTGTGCACCTGCTGTGCCTGCCATAGCACAGACACGAGTGCCGCACTCAGGTTTTTCAGGTGCCATCCTGATCGGCGGTTTTCAGCTAGTTATCATGTATTGATTTGAGGATTTGACCCTCTTATTAATGGAAAAGGATGAGTTTTGAACTTTTGTACCATGCTCTTGTCATTTATTTTCACCTCCTGCGTGTCCTGTTGGCACCGTAGCCGTTGGTCCCTTTGGGCCCCCGTGGGGCATGCCGCTAGGATTTTCGGCGCACACCTCGCTCGATTTCACTCTGCAGCCTGCAGAAGGCGGGGAGCTGATCGACCACGCTTGAGGCGGCTCGGGCCGTCGCATGTTTTGTTCTACCACGCATTGATGGTAGCGGCCATGCATGGGTGGGCTGAGCCCACATCCCGATGTGTCGTCAATTGGGGCCCGCCACGACTGAGCGGAGTTATCGATGCGATGATTCATTTTTCAGGTGTATATGTATGGGTGCCACCATTCTTCTCGCGTCCCTTCCTGCTTCTCTCTTCTCGGCTTCGCTACCATCTGCCACCACCGTCCTATGATTCTCCGAGAGCTGGTTCCGCCACCGGGGGGGGGGGGGGCTTCTTGCTTTCGCTGTTCCTTCTCCAACCATGTCGATGTGGAAGGCGATGGTGGTGTCTCGCAGGATGCTGGAGAGCTACGTCGTGAGGGGGATTCTTCCCTTTGAGGCGGAGGCTGGATGGAGGCCTGCTGTTGGGGAGCTATTCCCCTATCCCCACGATGATGAGGTCGTCTCCTTCTCAACTTCCACACGCGTGGCTTTGGGTTGCTGGCGCACAACCTCTTCTGCGGGTTCCTCCAGACCCTCAGCCCTGAACTCTAGCATCTAAATCCCAACACGGTGATGCAGTTGGCCGTGTACATTACCCTCTGCGGGGGCTTTCTCGGCATCAAGCCGAACACCACCCTATTCCTGCGGCTTTTCGAGGTTAGGGCAGCCGCTCTCTTAGGCGGACTCAGACTTTGCGCCGTGGGCGGCGTGGCTCTCCAACTTTGTACCGGGCTGCTGGCCACCTATTCGCGGGTCCCAACTCCCTCCTCGAAAAAGGGTTGGCAACAGAAGTGGTTCTACATCCTCGACTCCTGCTTATATACTATTCCTAGTGCCGTTCTCGAGTGAACTATACAAGGAAACATTGATAACCGATGTCCCAAAGGAAGCGGAGTCCTTCCCGCCAAACCTGAGAGTGACGGGATCCCGTCGAGGTTCGGCCGACCCCTTGGGTCGGCTGACCCCTAGGTGGGTCCTCCTGGCACCGCCTTTGGTTGGTGGCATGACAGGTGGTTCCAAAGTCTGGTCCTTGGTGATTTCCCCTTTGATACATCGGTTTGCCCTGTTAGGTGGGCCGTCTTCCTTGGGGTGAGACGGGACATGATCTTCTATGCATTTCTCTATGTTCTTGTGTGTGTTTCTCCTATAATTTCTCATGGTGCTTGCATATTATAATTCACCAAAGCTTGTTGTCAGACCCGGGAACACGGGACTGTACATGTGGCATACTTTTCCTAGGATAAGGGTTGGGACATGGCCTAAGCCCTACATCTGTTATAACTACTCGTATGCTAGTAGAACTACTCCTATAGTAGTCAAACTAGTCGAATAAAGTAGGGAACTACCAAAAAAGTACTCGGGTAGGACTCTTGGGCCTGTATCCGACTAGGACTTCCATGTAAACCTATCCCCCCAGACTATGTAAGGGTGGACACGACCCCCTCCAAGGGGAATTACCCAGGAGATCACACAATCACCATCAAAGGCAATACAAACCACATAAGATGTAGGGTATTATGCTCTCGACGGCCCCAACCTGTCTAAACCTTGTGTTCCTTGCACCTTCGAGTTTCTGATCTCGGTGACACCCTATCTATAAACTAACCACCTCAGGGTATCCCTCGGTGGGCGTGGCAGTAAAACACCGACAGCTGGCGTGCCAGGTAGGGGTGTTCATTGGGCATCCACTAGAGAACTCGATGGCATCTCTCAACTTCACCAGCAACATGCTCGACGAGGGCACAAGTTTCATCGTTGGCTCCTGGATCTGCATCGCCAATGGTTTGGGTGGCTTCAACAGCCACCTAGTCGACTCCAGGAAGTCGGAGGCCTCTGCAGCAACTCGACGCAGCAACCTCGACTCCTTCATCAATGATCTTGATGAGTTGCTGCTCCCCGATCTGCCCAGGTAGATTGAAAAGCCATCCATTTTTATGTGACTTCAAGTCATGCTGCACCAGGACTACCTGGATCGGACTCTAACCGATCTGAGGAGGCTTCACAATCCAAGTCCCTCCCCGACTTGGAGGAGGACTTGGATCGCCTCTTCAAGATTCGAGATGAGGGAGCCACAGTGCGTCGGGGGCTCCCCGTCCTCGACTATGACTCTGACTCAAACAAAGAGTACCCGCCAGCTACAATTCTGGACCGAGGAGGACTCGAGGATGGGGGAGCCACCGCTTGTCGGGAGAACCCAGTTCTCGTTATCCACTCACAACCCAATGATTACTCTGAGTCATTTTCTGGTAGTCATCTGGGTTTAACTATAACATCCATGCCGCAAGGTTGTTTTCAGTACCGGAAGGGTCTAGAGTCCTCTGAGGTACTTGAATTCGACTCCCGCCTTGTGGCACAATCCACCCTTCGGTGAATCGACCCCAGGTAGCTAGAAATTTTTGGCTACTCCGCTCAACATCGACTTGCTGCCGCGACAACCTCAACTACCCGACTCGTGTTGCAGTCACGTCTGCCTCGATAAATCGGCAGCGCCAACAACAACTTCAACAACTCGTCTCGACTAGAAACTAGTCGGGACCGAGCCGCAAACTACTCGGCGACTAGCTCCGCTCGGTCAACAACTAGTCGGAATCAACTCCTACTAGTTGGCTCCATCGATAAATCACTCACGGATCAAGATTGGTTTGGGACGGTTCAACCCAGGATGCTCTCTGCATTGGAAGAGGATCTTGATCATCCTCCACCACATGGAGAAGTAGAAGCCACCGCTTGTTTGGGGGCTATCATTTTCGACAACTACTCAGATTCAGCTACTCATGTGACCCACAGTCTGATAAGGGGATCAGATTGGATGGGCAGGTTTGGGCATCGGAAGGGCATAAAACCCTCAAGGTTCCTCAAATCAAGTCCACCACAATTCATTAGCACACCCGGGGAACTCCCTTTTCAAGAAGGCAGACCCCTCCCTCCATCTGACGACGAAGATGAGGGCTAGGCGGTGCGGAGTGCCAAACGCTTCTCCCCCAATTGAAAAGTACTCATGATTCACACCGATGAGGACTGTGAAGGCCTAGAGTGGGTGTAGCTAGATGACTACGATGACTACCTCCTTGATCTACTCGATGAAAACATGGATGTAACAATGGATAGGGAATTCTTATCCAACATCAAGGTGGACGACGCAGATGAGATCCAGAAAGAACGCCGCAGACTCATCAATGCGAAGCGCACCCAATGTAGGCACCGCGCCGTCAAGACGAACCAGCAGGGGAGCGGTAATCTCCATGACTACTCCACGGGTGACCTTCATGCCATCATCAATGCTGACAGCGACGCCCGCAATGTCATCATTGCTAGGCAGCAGGAGCGCCAAGAAGTGGAAGCCTACAGCCCCACCCACTATCAACTCCCTCTCGACTACTTGAAGACTACTCGAAAGCGTAAGCCAGAAGCTATGGAACAATCCACCCGCAGAAAAAAGACCCCTGGTTCAAAGAAATGACTCGAGGAAGCCCTCCATGGGCAATGTTTGTGCCACCCGAAGAGCAAGCATTCTACTTTTGAATGTCAAGCTCTTCGGAGGGCCCTTGGAGCTCCACCAAATCCACGCGAACGGCGACGGGACTACTTGACTAATGATTTACTCATAAATTATGTACCCAGCTCAAGGAGGTTTTTTGAGGGTCTTTTTGGTGTTTCATTTGTTTAAACCATTGCTTTGGGACCTTATCTCGAAAGAAGAGGTTTCGTACACCTAAAAGCACCCCTTTTTACCACTTAGTGAGGGTTGCTATTTATGTTCATTTACTCGGATTAATCATGACTCCCTCGCTAAACTTAGGGAACCCTGTCACGGCCGAACCATGCGACTGCCAAGAGTGGTTGCCTCGTTTGGCAATGACTAGTGGAACCTGTTAATCAGCCAAATAAAGCACCTACGTGATTATCTATCAAACACTTCCAATAATGCACAGATTACTAGTTCCCGACTAGTTTGCTATGTTACTGAAGGGGCCTTGCTCCCAAACTCCCAGTAACACTCCATTTACTAGTTTCCAGCTAGTATGACGTGTAGTTTATTGAAGGGGCCTTGCCTCCCGCACAACTTTGCCAACGGTTTCGATGGACTTCAATTTTTCCCAACTAGAAGAGGCCTGATGTGGCAGAACCACCCAAATTAATCCGGCTTAAGTGCAGTAACCATCACCATAGAGGCAATCCAGGCTAACACGCACTTAAAATGGAGTAAAATGATAGTCTGTTGAAAAACATCCCGATGCAACCACTGGAATTTCGATTGAAACAATGCATACATACAACCCACACAAAGGTGAGCCCAGAGATTACAACAATCCACAAATTTTACATCATAGAGTTCAACATGAATTATTATTACAAACCAAGTTCAAATTCATGCATAAACAAGCACTTTCAGAGTTTAATAGTGCAGCGGAAAATAAACGATAGCTCTAACGACGATGCAAGATATCATGATGAAGCCCGGACATGACATCATTCAGCGTTAACATCGTTGGCCGGGGACGGATCCCATTCCACCGACCAACTAGGAGGAAGAGTATACGGCCAAGTCAAACTAGCAACCATATCCTCAAAGGTCTCACCTGAAAACAAAGCCACAAGCAAGGCTGAGTATACTAATACTCAGCAAGGCTTACCCGACTAGTGGCATATACTTAGCCGACTCCTAGACATGCAAGGCTTTTGGCTGAGGGTAGTTTTTGCCAAAAAGCATCTAAGAGTGAGTCCTTGGTTCCAAGTTTTAGCATCAAGTTCTAGTTTATTAACCATTCTAGGTCAGCAACTATCCAAATCACATATGGTGGAAAAATAATTAACTGAGCATCCAACAAGATTAATCATCATCATTGTTCCTCTTCTTACTCTATGTGGTAAAAGGGTTAAGCAGTCTCAATGGCTACGAGAAACGGACAATTTGAATCGAATTTCTTAACCTTGCAAGGGAAACCTAAACACACGTCATGTGGTTACTCACAGAGTCACACGTGCAACTTTTCCCCTTTCTTCCCGGGTTGTGGATCAGGGCCACCCCTTCGAGTACAGAGGTCCACGAACCACGGTACAGCGCCGGACCGTGGCTGCTCTTGCACTCACCATGTGCCCATGGGAATGAAGTAAAGAGGGTGAGGGTATTGTCCACTCACCGGTTCGATCAGGTACTTAAGCTTACCGATTACCATATTCTCGGCATGTGGTTAGTACGTTCAAAAACTTAACCACCACTACCACACACCGCGACCTTAGCATTTTTACTAAACAGATGGGGCCTCAATCATCATCAAGAATATCGTAACATAGCCCCGTCCGTCGATCTTATGATTCCAACATAGGTAAAACAAGCAACTCCTATATCTCGCGAGTGACAGGAAATCACTCGACTTTTACGGGAGTCCTATTAGCATGCCAATCTAGCGACCGATACAAACTAGTATTCATATTATAGGTGCTAGGATCATGCAACTAGGGTTTCAATCAACTCCTAAAAACTTAATGCACAATACTATATAAAAATAAAAGTTGCATAAGTTTAAAAGTAGGGGTTATGCTACAGGGCTTGCCTTCCTGAGCAAAACTAGCCATGGTCGCTTCTGAACTTTGGTTCAGGTCTTTAGCAATTTCAATTAGATTAACTTGAGCTTCGCGCTACTCACTCTCGGACTTTGGCACCAGCTCGTAGGTCCCATCGGCGAGAGTCGTCGATTCTATATGAATGCATATATATGAGTGGTTTTAATGGTGCAAGATAAATAACTATTTCACCGTAAAGTTGTAATTCAGCAAAACTCAAGTTGAGTTGTAAAGCACTTCATTTTCTTTTCTTTGGGTAGTCATTTATCGAGTACTTATCTGGATTAACTAACTTCATTAAGCAAGTGAGTGGTTTTGTCATTTCATAAACAGCCATTTTCAAAAGTAAGCATGGATTAAACAAAACTACACGTAGAGATAGTTTTTGGTGTTGAGATTTTTATGCAGAGCACATTACTTAAGTATACTCTCACTGTAAAATTTTCAACCATTTTCATTTAGTAGATTAATCATGAAAAATTACATTAAACAACTACTGCTAGGATCAAGATCTATTTATACAGAACAAACCCTACAAGAACGCTTGCTCAACATTTTACTGAGTGCTCCTAAACTTATGGTGAGTCTACTATAATTTATTTAGATTTTAGTGTGCAAGATTCAGAGCATAGAAAATAAGTCAAGATATATCTACATTAATCAAAATTTATTTCTACAGGTAGTTCCACAAATTTTCTGTCTCTCAAACTTTTCCAAAATGATAAACTTCTCAATGGTAGTCTCTGGTTAAAAATTCTTATAGTTTTCCTTAACTAAAAACATATGAGCAAGTTGGATAGAAGTAAAAAGTTTCAAACTTTGTCCATAGCATTTATGCATCAAGGTTACTCTACTATAAAAGTTTCAACCTTAAAATATCAGTAGAACAGCGTGAACAAATAACTCTAGCAAAATAGCACATCAAACAAGATCCCACAGAAACTACTTGTAGAGATATGTTCTGGCTTTGAAATTTTTACACAAGTGTTAACAAGTAGAGACTAGCTTACAGTCCAAAAATCATTCACAATACTATCCTATATCAAGAGATACATTTATGGGCTATTTAAAATATGATTAATTTTAGATCAAGTTTTAGTTTGTAACTAGTCATCCATCTGTGCAAAAGTAGTCGGATTCATCAAGAGGGTCACAACAAATTTTAGTTTGCATTTTTCTATTTTTTCTATAATTTTAGATTGACTTTACAAGTGATAGCCTCTTGAAAATAAAAACTTAGGTTGTCGCAGATAGGTCCCTGGATCTAGCAGAAAGGACCCTAACAAGAACTTGGCGATTGCAATATAGTCCCTAGGCGGGGCTGGGCTGTTTCCGGCCAAAATCGGCAAGGGAACTAGTCGGCGGCGAGGGGAAAGGGGTGGGGCAGCATGAGGAGGTTGAGGGAAACCTGTTGGTGTGCTCGGTTGGGGCTGGGGTGGCCGGTGTTGGACT
This sequence comes from Panicum hallii, assembly GCF_002211085.1. Taxonomy (NCBI): domain Eukaryota; kingdom Viridiplantae; phylum Streptophyta; class Magnoliopsida; order Poales; family Poaceae; genus Panicum; species Panicum hallii. Next base: position 28,602,772 of record NC_038050.1, read on the forward strand.
GCTTGCGGTAAGCAGAAGCTTCGCCGAGGTGCGGGCGATGGGCGGCCGTGGTCCGGCGAGGGAGGGTGGCTTGGGAAGTCTAGGAGAACCAGCAGGTCGAGGGTGAGCCGTTTAGAGCCTCGGTTTGGGCGGAGGAGGAGCGGAAAGTGGGGCTTGACGGCGAGGTCGAGTACTAGCACTAATGGTGGGGTGGTGGTGGTACTCGGGCATGTGTGAGCAGGGGCTCGGTGCAGCCCTTTTATAGGCGCACAGGAGGAGGAGGTGGAGATAGGCGCGACACAATGGAGGGAGGCGCAGTCGGGACAAGGTCGCGGCAAGGGCGCGCCGTCGCCGGCGCGTCGTGGCTCGGTCGTCGGGAATCAATGGCCGCATGGCGCGCGTGAGCTGGTAGGGGCGGGATATGGGTGGGGCAAATCTCCAGCAATAGGCCCGGTCGGTGGCTAGTCGGGGCCCATTGAGGGTCGCGCCTTGGCGCGGCTTGCCGGGGTAGGCATCGTCAGTCAGGTGGCCGGCAGCCGCTGCCCCTCGACGGGATAGACTAGGGGAGGGGAGAGAAAAGAGAGAGGAGAAAGAGGAGTTGGGATTTAAATTAAATTTTCTCAAAATTTCGAATAGAAACATGAAAGTTGTAGGGAATTTGAAAATCTACAACTTTTGTTTTAGCCAAAAAATTCATTTGAGCCATTGTTTAAAAGTTATTTTAAATTCAAGACTACTAGGATTTGAATTACTAGTCATTTCTTGTGTTAAATTTTGAATTTGCAGAAGGTATTTGAAGTACACGTTGTAAGGTACTAAAATATGAGTGTGTTTTTATGCTACATTTTTAATGAAGAGTGGAGCATGAAAGGTTATAAACACAAAAGGAACAAATCTCACATACACACATACATACACACGCACATACATATTCATAAACATGCATATGCAGAAACATAATTAAATGATTCTGGGTTATTATGCATGATGCTATGTTTAGATTTTCTTGCTTAGGGTTCTAAACACCTAGTGTGTTACACCTAAAGCACCCATACCACCTGCATGGACGTCAACCGTGCAATCGACGACTCAATAGACAAATTGGAACCCCTCGAACCAAATTCCCCTCGGTCGGAGGTCCTCTACCAAGAGTCGGAGGAGGATTTGGGTCATCTATGACAAGTCAGAGGAGGATTTGGATCATCTATGACAAGTCAGAGGAGGATTTGGATCGCCTACTACAAGTAGGAGGAGGATTTGGATTGTCTATGATAAGTCGGAGGAGGATTTGGATCACCTGCTACAAATCGGAGGAGGATTTGGATCGTCTACTACAAGTTGGAGAAGGACTAGCCAGCATCCATCGAAGGGCTCCCATCCCCGTCGACTACTCGGACCACATCAACAACGCCATACCTTTATCAATCAGCCATCGCGGCCTGATGGTGTCAGACCTGGGCACACGGGATTATCCACGTGGCACACTTCTCCTAGGATACGTGATGGGACATGGCCCACACCCTACATCTATTGTAACTACTCGTAATGCAGTAGGATGTCTCGTACAGTAGTGAAACTAGTCGGACACGGTAGGAAACTACCCGAGAAGTACTCGGGTAGGACTCCTGGGCTTGTACCCGACTAGGACTTCCATGTAAACGTGTCCCCCAGACTATATAAGGGCGGATAGGGATCTCCTCGGGGACAATCTGTGACACTCAGGTACTTAGCATTGTCACACCTTAAATTTTAGTACGAAATTGTGTGCAAAATGTGGTAAAAATGTGTTTAAAAATTTAAATGCTAAGGAAAAAGGGTTGTTTAAATAGTTATAAATTAATGAAGGTCCTTTAGTGTTAACAGGGTGAGAATGGGAGGTAGAATTTAAATGTATAAGGGTTATTTTGTAAAAGTCAAGAACTTGTGTTTAAATCACAAATGTAGGTGAAACTACACATAGGATATATATGTAGTGTAGTTTTAAAATGGGATTTATGTAAAGTTTGGACATCTTGCTAAGTTTTATATTAATCACAAATCCTTAGCTCTACAGCAAATGGACCTTAAAGCAAAGTTGTAGATTTTGGAAAACCCTACATTTTTGCTTTTGGGCCCATCTCCAATTGAGCACTGGTTTGAAAGTTACCAGAGCATTACAGTGGGGTCCCTGCACTTTTGAGATTTTGCAAATCTGTCCTCGTCTTCTTCCTCGGGTCCCCGACCTCCTCTGTCTCTGCCGCGCGCGCATGAACCACCGCCACCGGCCGCTTCCTGAGCTACTGCAGGCCTGCGCCGCCCTCCCCTCGCCCACGTGTCGCCTTGCTGCCTCTCCCACCGCCCGTGCCGTCTCCGCTGGCGTCCCTCCGTCCTGCCACGTCGGGCCGCTGGTCCCGAGCGGCCGCCACGCACACCCGAAGGGCATGCCGGCGCCGCCCGCCGACCTAAGCCCAGCCCTGTGCCTGCTCTCCCTCTCCCTCTCTTCTACGGAGCAGAGCTCTCCTATAAAGCTTGACCCGAACCCCATCTTCCTCGCTTGATTTCCTCTTCTGCCCCCTCGCGACCACCGAGCCAACCGTCGAGCTCCTCGCCGGATTCCTCCACGGCTGCTCCACCCCGCCCAAATTCCAGCCCTCTAGCGCTCCCTCACCTCCTCCGCTAGCTCCCTGACCTGCTCTGGTCGAGCTTCCGGCCTTCCCTAGCCGGAATTGTCCCGACCCCGTGCTGCTCCTCGCCGGAGACCCCCGAGGACCGCCTCACCGTCGACAACCCTCTTCCACCACATCCTCGGCCAATTTGAGTACGAGAATCGCACCCTTACCTCTCCCCAGTGCTTTTGCGTGCCTTGTTTGCCCGTGTTTGCCGGCCCCTCGTCGGGAACGCCAGCACGCCGTTGCGGCCGCCGCCCCTCTTCGCCGGCGGCCTTGTTCCGCCCCTGCTCATCGAGCACATTCCCCCTCAACCAGCACCCCATGTCCCGTAGATCGTGTTGAGCCAATCCATCCTCGCCGGTAACCTCGCCGCCGGTGGGAACGTGCCGGAGCAGATCGGCCGGTCTCCATCGGGAGCTGGCAGGGGCATATATGCGAATATTTTTCCTGTTCTAAGGACCCATGTGCAAGAAACTAAGGACCCCCCTGAAAATGTTTTGTTATTTCATGTGAGCAAGGCTGCCGGCTTGTAAAATCGATAGAAAATTGTAGGAAAATCCAAAAATTGCCAAACTAGTTTTGTTAGAAATACTTTTGAATCTATTTTAAACTTAAGGTAAAAGGGTATATTGTGCATAACTTCTGCATACTAGCTTATTTTCTTGTGATTTTTGGTATGTAGCTTCTTTAGGACATGTGTGAGCTAGTGTAAAAATTTCGTGCTCAGTGCTGTTTTGTAGTTTAAGTTCTTTTGAACTTATGCAAATCAAATTTAAAAGGGTTTGAATTTAGTTAAGCATGTTCCTAAGGCTTATTTGTTTAGATCTTTTTATCATAATCTAAATGTTGATAATTAGTTCATAATTAAATTTTCAAGACTTTATAGTTCTATTTACCTAAGATTTGAATTTAAACTTGAAGTTTGAATTCAAATTCAAATGTTTTAGTTTCTGTTTTCAGTAATTTCAGTACTATAACCATAACTTAAGTGTAAATGGTAACTTGAGATTAAACCCCCTATTTTATGAGTTCATGTGTGTTAATTTATTGGATTGCAACTTTATCGTGAAATAAAATCTTTAAACCCAAGCAGCATCTCACTTAAATCATTGCATATCATGTAGATTCAGCAACACTCGACGATGGAAACTACGAGCTAGTTCTGGAACAAGACCAAGGGTTTTCTGAAGACTCGACAAACGTCGCCGAGACTCTAACTGAAGCTCCGCACCAAAGTTCGGAAGTCTCTGACACTCCTGCCCCCAACCCCACTCAAGAAGGCAAGCCCCGATGCATACCTCAGTATTTCAATTTATTACAATTTTACCTATATATTATATATCTTGCATTACGTCTAGAAATTGAAATGAAACCCTAGTTGCATGAATCCTAGGAATCCAATGTATTGTACTCGAGTCCTTACCGCATAGACGCTCTGCTAATAGGACCGGTAAAAGTCGGGTGATTTCCTATCACTCGCGCGATATAGGAGTTGAATGTTTACTATTCTACAATTACTATAAGGATGATGGACGGGGTCATGTGCAATATCATGACTCGGAAGGTTACCCCATCTGTGTTGATAAAAGTTGAGAAGGTTGCAATGTGTGGTAGTGGTGGCTAAGCGTTTGAAAGTACTAGCCACATGCCGCGAAATATGGTAAAGCGGTAAGCCTAGTACCTGAATGGCCCGGCAAATGGACATGTCTCCACCACTCGATTATATTAATTTCTGTTGAATACACGCACCGACGTGTGGGAGTACGTTCTGCATAGCAGACGGGAGTACGATCATGTAGTCGCACTACAGACGTATGTCCTGCACAATTGGTGTGCGTACGGTCCTGCAGTCGCTTGTGGTGGCCCTGATCCATAACCCGGAATATGAGGGAAACGGTTGCTTCGGAACGATCTTTGGATGTTCCAAGCGTGTGAGTTAGGTTTACCTTGCAAGGGTGAAATTTGATTCAGAATCGTCCATCTCTCGCGGAAATTGAGACTGCTTATTCCTTCTGCCACATAGAGTAAGAAGTGTAACTCTTGATGGAATAATCTTGTTGAATGTTAATCTCTACCTTGCTTGTCTAGTGTAGGTGCTTACCTAGAATGGTTAATCAAGTAGACTTTGAAAGCTAAAATTTGAAAGTAGATCATACTCTTTGTTGCTTTTCAGCTGAAATTAAACCCAAAACCTTCTCAATGCCTTCATGAGTCTAGTTACCTGGCTAAGTATACCACGAAGCGGGTAAGTCTTGCTGAGTATTAGTATACTCAGTCTTGCTAGTCTATCGTTCAGGTATGACCTTCAAGAACCCCACGGATAGTTCTGCATGGCTAACTTCTGTTTCGTATGGCTGGTCCGTGGAATGGGATCTATCCCCGGCTGACAGTGACCCTCCTGAGTGACACCAAGCTTTGGGCTGAGCATGGTGTCAACCTTCGCGACGTGTGTAGTCTCGTGTTTATTCTCCTTCTGCTGTAAACCTGGACAAGCTGTTTAGCTTGTCATTTTAAACCCTGTTTGTATAAGTTTACATTAAGTTTGAAACGGGTTTGTAATAATATTTGCGTTTCTATAAATTAAAAGTTGATAAGCTGTGCTGTGATTGTAAACTCGCCTTCGTGCGAGGTAAACCTGCTTCGATCCTGTTGAACCGTGGTTGTATCGGGCGGAGACCCGACAGACCAATGGGTTGTTCCATTTGAAGTGTGTTGAGTTACTATCGGCTGTATAGCGATGACTAGTGCACTTGAGCCGGAATAATTCAAGCGGTTCTGCCACACAATCATCATCAACACACGATGTAGGGTATTACACTCTCAGAGGCCTGAACCTGTCTAAAACCTTGCGTTCCTTTGCACCTTTGAGTTCCAGATCTCGGTGACACCCTACCTACAAACTCACCACCTCAGGGTATCCCACGGTGGGCGTGGTAGTAAAACCTGGATAGCTGGTGCACCAGGTAGGGGTGTTCATCGAGCATCCACCGGAGAATTTGATGGCATCCTTCAACTTCACTAGTGCTGTGCTCGACAAGGGCACAACCTTCATCTTCGGCTCTTGGATCTGTGTCGCCAATGGTTTGGGAGACTTTAACACCTCGCCAAGCAGCGATCTCGATGACTTCATCGAAAATCTCGATGATATGCTGCTTCTCGATCTAGCCCAGCAGATCGAAAAGATGTTCGTTTTCAACATGACTTCCACTCGTGACGCACCCAGATCTATTCGGGTTGGATTCAAACCGATCTGAAAAGACCTCAAAATCTAAATCCCTCTCTGACTTGGAAGAGGATTTGGATCTGCTGCTCAAGATCAAGGATGTAGGCGCCATCGCTTGCTGGGGGCCCCCCTTTTTGACACCTACTCGGACTCCAATGAAGAGTACTGGCCGCGCAGTACTACACCTTCACCCTGTGTGGCAGAACCAACCTGAATTACACCGGCTCAAGTGCGTTGATCCTTTCTCGGACGGCAGTAAGGACTCAACCGCACTTCAAACGGTGTAACCCCGTGGTCTGTCGGGTAAAGTCCCGATAAAACTACCTAACTCAGGATTAAAACAAGGTACCTCGCACGAAGGCGAGTCCAGAGATACAATCACCAACAATTTTACATCACAGGCATAATATTACATTAGTATTCAAACATATGTGGTACCAAGACCTAACTAGTACGAATTTATACAAAACTGTTTAAATTTAGAGTATCTGCAGCGGAAAATAAAACACGACACTACCAGACGTCGCGGAACGGATATTGAGCTAAGCCCAAGCTCAACATCACTCGGAGGGACCTGTGTTGGCCGGGGACGGATCCCACTCCACGAACTAACCATCGAGAAGAGTATAGGGCCAGGGCACCGGCAGAGCAGAGTCCTCAAGGGGATTACCTTAACAAAAGTCACATTGCAAGACTGAGTACTCTAATACTCAGCAAGGCTTACCCATTTCATGGTATACTTAGCCATGTAGCTAGACTATGAAGGCTTGTAATGGTTCTGGGTATAGTTTAAGCTGAAAAGCAACAAAGAGTAGGTCCTTAATTTCAACTTTTAGCTTTCAGGTTCCAGTTGGTTATCCATTCTAGGTAAGAAACTATAACTACTCAAGTAGGGTCGAACTTTTTGAACAAACATGATCTTTGATCATCATCAGGTTGCTTTTATTACTCTATGTGGCAAAGGCATCAAGCAGTCTCAATCTCCGCGAGAAACGGATGATTCTGAATTGAATTTTGAAACCTTGCAAGGGTAAACCTAACTCACACGCTTGGAACATCCAACGATCGTTCCAAAGCAACCATTTGCCTTTCATTCCGACTCGTGGATCAGTGCCACCACAAGCGACTGTAGGACCATACGCACATCAAAGGTGCAGGACGTACATCTGTAGCGCGACTACATGACCGTACTCCTGTCCGTTGTGCGGAACGTACTCCCTCACGTTGGTGCGTGTGCGAAAAACCAAATTACGAGTGGTGGGGTGTATGTCCACTCCTCGGGCCGATTGGTTACTAGGCTTACCGCTTACCATATTTTGTGGCATGTGGCTAGTACTTTCAAACGCTTAACCACCGCTACCACACACTGCGACTTTATCAAATTTTCATCAACACAGATGGGGTTCTTGCCAAGGTCATGAATCATAATCATAACCCCGTCCGTCATCCTTATAGTGGTTGCAGAAACGTAAACATTGCAACTCTTATAAAGCTCGAAAGTGACAGGCAATCACTCAACCTCTACCGGTCCTATTAGCTTAGCAGCTAGTCGGACTCAGGTTCTAGTATTCAATACATAGGTTCTTAGAAATATGCAACTATTGTTTCAATGTAATTCCTGGAAACTTAAATGCACAAGTAGATATATATGAATATATCAATTGCAGCGTAATAAAAATAGCGGTTTATGTCCGGGGTTGCCTTCGCTGGTGGGGCTGGGGTCAGAGACGTCAATACTAAAAGTTTTCGACCGGGGTCTTCAGAAATATCCCCTTCTGGTTCCGGGATCAGTTGGTAGTCTCCGTCAGCAAGAGTTGTCGAGTCTATATGATATGCAAACATCATAGTTGAGAAAATATATACACTTCCATTTCATTTCACGATAAAGTTGCAATCCAACAAGTTAAATAAACTTCTTCTACGGGCAATCATTTATCGAGTAATAACATAATTATCTAATTGCATTGAATGACATGTTGAGTTACTCTAAGCAACTCAGCTAATTCCATTAAGTAGCATTGGAAAAGATCCTAATTTATTTAACCAATTCCCTTAAATATTATTAGTTTACTTTATCAATTAGACTAATGATCTTCTTAAGACAAAGGGTTATTATTTAAATTCTTGGTCAAATAATAAAACTCTAAGTTAGGAGTGATTACTAATGCTATAAAAATTAGTATCAATAGGTTTAATTGGAATAAGCTTATCATAAAATTTTTAGAACATTTCATGCAGCATAACAATCAGAAAAATTAATTCAATCAAACAATATTTAAATCATGAACTATTTTTCTAGTTTTGATTTACTGCAAACCTAAGAATAAAAATTTTACTGGAAAAAAATTTGATCTGAATCTAAGCTACTGTGATTTTATCAAGATTTTTATCCTTATAGCAATTATGCTATATAAAATAGACAAAAATAGCATTTTGATATTAAGATCTATTTATATCAGAAGCTCTACACTAGATCGTGTGCTGCAATTTTGTGAACATATTACACTACTCAAAAGTAACACTCTATTTTAATTTCATAATTTTCATAAACCAGAACTATTATTCATGAATTATCTTTGAATCTAAGCCTAAATTCATATCTCAAGCTACAATATGCTACTGATATTCAAAATTTTATCATGTATTACACATGCTGAAAGCAAGTTAGAGTAAAATTTTCAGCTACAAACACTAACAGATTCACCCTTAAATAAATCCTAAAGCTTTCATCAATATAAAACAAAGACACTTAAACATCCTAGCTAGGAAACAGTTCTGAGTCTATAAATTTTAAATAAAGCTATACATGAGATACACATCCTATGTTTCAAATTTCAACAACAGCATAGCTATGGATCAAGATATCTAATTAGCACACCCATTTCCTAGTATTTATTCTAATTCAAAATATTCACTTATTCAGCTCAAAGTTATAACACAAAAGTTGTAGAGTTTACTTCAAACAAAACTAGTTTGACATTTTTCTGAATTTCTTACGAATTCTTACAAATTTCTAAAGATCACTGATTTTGAATTGAAGGGAGGGACTGAAATTTTGCAGCCAGGCCCTCAGGAAGATTTAAATCAATGCAATCAAGTCCTTGGCTCATCGGGGAAGAGGAGCCGAGACTCGCCGGCCAAATTCCGGCGACGGTGGTCGCCAGCGGCGAGGGGGAACAGGCCGGGGAGGATCAGGGGGCTAGGGGGAACCTTGCTGGGGGTGATGTGATGGTCGGGGTTGACAGGAGGGGGTGGAACGACGGCGACCCGAGGTAGCGGCGATAGAGCTTGACTACAGCGGCGGTGTTTCGGCGAGGGGGTTCATCGGTGGCGGTCCAGACGTTGGGGAGAAGCACGAGGGGAGCAAGGCGGTTCGATTGATCACCTTGGCGAGGGTTGGGGTGGTCGGAAAGTTAAATCTCCACGGCAGACCGAGGCGGCGGCGGAGAGGTCGATGGCGATGGCGATGCTCCGGCGATCAATGTCGGTGAAGGCCCTGTGCACGAGCATCGGTGAGCCATGGGTGATGCACTGCTGTATCCAATTGAGGCTAAAGGCTACGGGATAGGATTGACCGACGGTAACCGTAACGGCGGCGGAGGAGAAGAACACCGGCAAGCGTCGGGAAGGCCAAACCGAAGCTCAAAGAAGTCAAGTGAAGGGTGGCAAGCTTCACAGGGTCAAGGCGAAGCTATGGAAGGGGCTGTCGTGGATCGGGAAGGGCTGGGGTTGTCTGCCCACGGTGAGCAGAGCTCGTCGGAGACGAAGAGCGGGCGGCGATGGTGGATCCGGGGCTCAGGGTGAAATGCGAATGCCAGAGAGAGCAAAATGGAGGGAAGGGGAGCTACTGAAGGTCTTGGACCAGAAAAGAAGGGTGGGGGAGGCACGCACAGCACTAGCCACGACGGCGGCGAGGTGGCGGCCAGGCAGAGCTCGGGCAGAGGCAGGGCAGCGTGGCGCGTGCGGGAGAAGGCCAGAGGAGAAGGACTAGGGCGGCGGTCGGCCTGGGAGCGATGCGTGGGAGCTTCCTGGGAGCGATGTGTGGGAGCTGCCAAAGGCAGGAGGTGGCGCCGGCAGAGCTGCAGCGGCGGTGAGTGGCGGCGGCCTGCGACGGCAAGCAGCTGCTGGCGACTCGGGCAGCGGCGGAGCGGCGTGGCGCGCTCGGGGAAGGCCAGCAGGAAGGGTGAGGCGGTGGGCGAGCTCGGGGGCGACGCGTGGAGGCCAGGAGCGGCAGGGGGGCCTCGGGCGGCGTGGCACGGCGGCCAGTGGCGGCGCTGCTACGCGGCAGAGGGGGAATAGAGGAAGAAGAAAGGGGGCGCTAGGGGCCGAGTTGTAAACTTCAAAAACTCCACGGACCTCATTATAACACAAAATTTCCCACTATTCTAAAGCTCAAATGAGAAAATGGTCAAAAATAAAAGTTGTAGAACTTTTCAAACCCTACAACTTTTATTTAGGGTTCAAATTCACAAATGTGGCAGAACTAACCTAAATTACACTGGCTCAAGTACGCGAGTCCACTCTTGAGGGCTCCCACGTGCTTCAAATGGTATAATCCCTTGGCCTGTCGGGTAACGTCCCGATAAACCACCGAATGCAGGATCAAACAAGGTACCTCGCACGAAGGCGAGTCCAGAGATACAAATGCCATCACATTTTACATCACAGGCAGGTATATTACATGAGTGTTTAAAAGTAACATCAATTCCCAACTGAGGGAAGTTATTACAAAACAGTTTAAATCTCAAGTCATGGCAGCGGAGTTTAAAACACGGACACTGTACACGTCGTCAGTTCAGATATCATGCTAACCCTGGCATGATATCACTCGGAGGGATCTGTGTTGGCCAGGGACAGGTCCCACTCCACGTACCAACCATCAGGCAGAGGGTAGGGCCACGGCATAGACGGAGCAGTGTCGCTAGGGGGATTACTTGAACAAAAGTCATAAGGCAAGACTGAGTATTCTAATACTCAGCAAGGCTTACCCGTTCATGGTATACTTAGCCATGTAAGTAGACTTATGATAGCTTATAATGGTTCTGGGTTTAATTTCAGCTGAAAAGCAACAAAGAGTAGATTCTTAATTTCAAATTTTAGCTGTCAAGTTCTATGTGATTAGTCATTCTAAATAAGCACCTATAGCTATTCAAGCATGGTAGAATCATTAGCCAAACATCATCTTTGATAATCACAAAGTTGCTCTTGTTACTCTATGTGGCAAAAGGATCAAGCAGTCTCAATTTCCGTGAGAAACGGACAATTCCTGAATCGAATTTCAGCCTTGCAAGGGTAAACCTAACTCACACGCTTGGAACATCCAGAGATTGTTCCGAAGCAACCATTTGCCTTTCATTCCGACTCATGGATCAGATCCACCACAAGCGACTATAGGACAATACGCACATCCAATGTGCAGGACGTACGTCTGTAGAGTGACTACACGACCGTACTCCTGGTTTCCCGGCAACACGTATTCCCACACGTCGAATCGAGTAACAGGAAAAACCAAATACGAGTGGTGGGAGGTATGTCCACTCCTCGGGCCGATTGGTTACTAGGCTTACCACTTACCATATTTCGCGGCATGTGGCTAGTACTTTCAAACGCTTAACCACCGCTACCACACACTACGACCTTATCAAATTCATCAACACAGATGGGGTATCATCTCAACCATGATACCTCACATAAGTTCCGTCCGTCATCCTTATAGTAATTACAGGAATGTAAACATTGCAACTCCTATATCGCGCGAGTGACAGGAAATCACTCGACTTCTACCAGTCCTATTAGCAGAGCGGCTATTCGAACTCAAATGCTAGTATTCAATATATTGGTTCCTAGGAAATGTAACTAGGGTTTCTCATACAATTCCTAAGAACGTAATGCATAGATAGGTATAAATAATATAGATTGCAGTGTAAATAAGGTAGGGGTTACGTCCGGGACTTGCCTTCTTGCGTAGGGTTGGGGGCAGTAGTGTCAAAGTTTTCCGAACTTTGGTTCGGAACTTCAGTTAGATCTCCGACGGCGTTCCCGGGGTCTTCAGCTGATTCCACTCCTTGTTCCGGGATTAGTTCGTAGTCACCACCAGCGAGAGTGGTCGAGTCTACATGATATGCAAGGTTATAATTTAAGAGATGCATATACTTTATTTTATTTCACGATAAAGTTGCAATCCAACGAAAATATAATTTACTTATTACATATATCATTTACTTTTCTACTGGGTAGTCATTTATCGGGTGTACATTAACTTAGTTAACATGTCCAAATAAATCATTATAGCATTGGGTTGAAATTTCTATCAATTATAGATTAGGTTATATTGAGGTTATTGACAATTTATTAGGATTTTGTTTCTATAGGAATTGTGCTTATGAGGATAATTAATAATAAAGCTAACTTGTTTAGATAGTATTTAGATCTATAAGACTTTATCCTAGCTTTTGTATATGGGTTACACCACTTAATCTCAACATTTCCAAATAATCTCATGATTTTTGAGTATTTAGAACTACACATATTAAATGCATTAACTCATTTAAGCTTTAATCAAGTTTAAATTTAAACATTACAAAAGTATTATATAAACAGTAGGTTAAATATTTTTCCTAAGTACTACATGTCAAAACAAGATTAACACAATTGAGTTTACATTTTTATCATTTTTCTGGTATTTATTATGCATTTTCTTAACCTACAACTACTTAAATTTAGTATTTAAATTATAGCACAAACTATTCAGAAATTGAAAGTCAATCTATAAAGAAAGTTGTAGATCTTAAAATGAGGATCCCAACAAATTTTAGTTTGCATTTTTATGATTTTTCCTTGAATTGATATGGATTTTTAAAGTCTGCAATAAAAATTACACAAGGGGGTCCTTAGGGCACTATTCCTATGAGTCACACTCTTTGCAGACAGCCCCTCGGGCTTTTGATTCTTCCCACCCGTGGTCCTTGGCTGTGGTCAGAGAGAGGGCAGGAGTTTGACCGGCCGGTTCCGGCGACGGCGATCACCGGCGGCGAGGGTGGAGGGGTGGGGAAGCATCACCACGTCGGTGCGCACCTGGGGGTGGTCGGGATCGGGTCGGGGTGGACTGTAGCGGTGGCACGACGGGGACAGTGCGGCCGGCGGCAGAGATGAACAGCGAGAACGGTGCTCCGGTGGTCGGGGGTGGCGAGGAAGTAGTCGAGGAGCTTCAAGGCGATGTGGAGAAGCTCGGGGTAGAGGCAATTGGGGTCGAGGAGGGTCGGAGAGGGGTGTCCCACGGTGAACAGAAAGCGGCGGTGGGTGGAGATCGCCGGCACACATTGGGGAGTCGGTGTGGTGCACTAGGGGACCAATTGGGGGGTCGTAGAGCTTCACGGGGTCGAGAGGGAGCTGACTGCGGGGGTTGTCGTGGTGCGGGGGTGGCTGAGTGAAGCGTCCCCCCATCAGGGAAGACTTAAAAGTGTTACTTTATCAGTCCCAGGAGGCTGATAACACTTTTATTACATCAGATGGTACATCACCGTACAACTCTTCGCGGTAATGGGCAGTGAAGCGCCACTATCGCGAGGATTACAACAAAAACCCATACTACTACACTAACTACGAACAGGGGATCATCAGAGTCTTGCGCCATGCGGAGCTCCAACGGTGACCTCACCCACAGGCAAGACTGGGTGCAGGACGGGACCCTACTCGTCGTTCTCGGGGATGTAGTCGGGATCCTCCACTGTAAAGTAAGAACGGGGTGAGTACAAACGTACTCAGCAAGTCCAATCACACCGCGAGGGGGGGGGTTATAACAGAATCAAATGCACAGGATAATCCAAGGATAAAGTTACGGTTCTTTTGTGGAAACACAATTATATGCAAGGGTTCGTTTTAAAAGCACTTTTCAAAACAAGTTTTCAAGTATCAAAGAACACGCGATGTTGATCCACACGGATCCAAGTTTCAAACCGCTACCGGACTCCCCGTCCGCCGTAGCGCACGGCACAACCGCCGGGTACTTTCCAAACAACTCACACCAGCTCAACCATTCCCAGAGAGAAACACTAGTTATGTGACCACACCGTAACTTGCCCAATACCGTGGGCACGGCTATTCGAATAGATTTTTAACTCTGCAGAGGTGTGCAACTTTACCCACAGGCGGGGTACCACAACACGAACACCTTAGTGCCGGTGCAGATCCCATCGAAGCCCTTACCCACCTTAGCTAGACCTGACTAGCCACCACGGGATCTATCAAGGGGTCATTCGACCTAACACCGAGGTTTAACCGGGGCATAAGTCACACAGAGCTTATCCCGTCTCCTTGATCACCCGTTGCTCCCAGCTCTCCTGACGGCTATCAGACTAGCTAGTGGGGTTAGGCCAAGCCGTTGCCCATACAACGGTCAAGTGGTTTGCACGACTCGGTCCTTAGGGGTGTCAGGATGGATATCTCCCTTCCACGCTCAACCACACAGGTACGAGCACACCAACGGCAATTCACACAGAAATGCCATCCATCCCGTCTGACTCACTTTTCAAAACCACACTTTATCCCTTCCCACACGTACACACACTTTCTTTGCGAAACCAGGTGGTCAAGGTATGGTTATCACAAGTAGGGGTGGCTATCCTACCATGTTTTCAGCACGCAAAACCATGCAATTTTATAAAACGGGCCACTGGGTTGTGTTTATAAAAACTAGGACAAAAGTATGCATCAAAGGGCGGAATTGAACTTGCCATCGTCAAGTCCTTGCGGGAGGTCCTGATCGAAGCACTGTCCTTCGGGTTCGGGGTCGCAGAACTGGCCCTCAGTTGCTTGGTCGCAGTCGGGAACTCCTTCGTTCACTCCGCGTTCTACGACGCAAACAAACAGACATACAATCAAACTCAAGAACTGAAAGCTTTTATCGTTAGGCTTGAATCGGAAATAATTTAGTTACGGAGTTAGGGGTGGTATCTCTGGGTGGTTTCTTAATGGCACGGCTAAAACTATACTAGAAAGGGTGTGGTAAAGTTTCGGGTCGATCGGAGGTCGTTTCGCACATAAAATGACGAGTCAAAGGTGGTTTCAGGGGTTAAACGGGGGTCCAGGGGCTTGTTCGTAAACATCCGAAAAGAGAAAGGACCTATTTACGATTCCTAGAAATACTCTGAGCATGTTAAAATGTGTCGAGTATAACTAGGTTTATGCACCGAGGGGTTTGGTTTGAAATATTAAAAAGAACGAGGTTTCTTTTGCAAAAAGAAGTGGATATGGGGGTTTCTTTTGGAGAAAAAACAGCAAAAGGGGGGGGGGTTTGGGTAAAAACTCTTTCTTCCTCCTCTCCTCCCCCGTGACTGAAACAGAGGAGGGGTTGGGGGGGGGCCGGCGGCCAAATCCCGGCCGGCCAGGGCCAAGGGCGGCTCGGGGGTGTGGGGGAAAAGGGAGAGGGGGCCAAGGGGACTCGATTCCCCTGCTCACCTTGAGCCGAGGTGGAGCGAGGGGGCCGGGCGACGGTGGCCTGCGGCGGCGGGTGGTGCGGCACGGGCGGCCGGCGATGGGGGCACGGGGAGAGGCAGGAGGCGGCGGTGGGGGCTGTGGGGGAGACGAGGGGTGGCGCGGGGCCGATTTATAGGCCGGGGAAAGCAACGGAGAGGCCGGGGTAGGTGGAAGCCGGCGAGCGGCGCGGGCGGCACTAATGGCGCTCGGCCGTGGGCTTTCGTCGCGACGCGGCGTGGCGGCAGGGCGCGGGCGCCGAGGGCACGTGGGGGGAAAGCTGTGCGAGCACAGGGCGGCGCGCGCGGCAGGGGAGCAGCGGCGGGCGGCGCTGTTGCCGACGGGCGGCGCGCGCGTGCGCGGGCGGCGCGGCACGGCGCGGGCCAGGGCGGGGGGGCGTGGCGACGGGCGGCGCGGCGCGACGCACGGCCACGCGCGGCGCGGGCGCGCGCGTCGTGGCGTGGCCGGGGCAGAGCCGGCGCTCGGCGCTCGGTACGCGGGAGCAGAGGAAAAAGGGGGAGAAGCAGGAAGGAAGAAAGGAGAAAGAAGAGGGAGGGAAGGAAGGAAAAAGAAAGAAAAGGAAAGGGATGAAAAAGAAAAGGAAAAAGGGAAAAAGAAATAGGGAGAGAAAGAAAAAGAGGGAGGGAGAAGCGCCGGCGCTGGTCGCGGCGGTGACCGCGGCCGGTCGGCCACGCGCGCGGGATTCGCGCGAGGAGAGAGGGAAAAGAAAGGAGTCGCGCCGGCGCTAATCGCGGCGGGCGGTCGCGCGTGAGTGACAGGCCATTGAGCGAAGCGGAACGGGACGGCGTGAAGCGTCCCCCCATCCGGGAAGACTTAAAAGTGTTGTTTTATCAGTCCCAGGAGGCTGATAACACTTTTATTACATCAGATGGTACATCACCGTACAACTCTACGCGGTAATGGGCAGTGAAGCGCCACTATCGCGAGGATTACAACCACAACCCACACAACTACACTAGCTACGAACAAAGGATCATCAGAGTCTTGCGCCATGCGGAATCCAACGGTGGCCTCAACCACAGGCAAGACTGGGTGCAGGACGAAACCCTACTCGTTGTCTTCGGGGACGTAGTCTGGGTCTTCCACTGTAAAAGTAGGAATGGGGTGAGTACAAACGTACTCAGCAAGTCCAATCACACCCACGGAGGGGGGGGGGTATAACAGTAATCAAATGCACAGGACAATCCAAGGGTAAGGCTAAGGTTCATTTGCGAAAAACTCAATTGTATGCAAGGGTTCGTTTAAAAACAGTTTCCAAAACAAGTTTTCTAGCACCAAAGAACACACGAGGTTGATCCACACAGGATCCAAGTTTTAAACTGCTACCGGACTCCCCGTCCGCCGTAGCTCACGGCACAACTGCCGGACACTTTCCAAACAAATCTCACCAGCCCGTCCATTCCCAGAGAGAAACACTAGTTATGTGACCACACCGTAACTTGCCCAGTACCGTGGGCACGGCTATTCGAATAGATTTTTAACTCTGCAGAGGTGTGCAACTTTACCCACAGGTGGGGTACCACAACACGAACACCTTAGTGCCGGTGCAGATCCCAACAAAGCCATTACCCACCTTAGCTAGACCTGACTAGCCACCACGGGATCCATCAAGGGGTCATTCGACCTATCTCCGAGGTTTAACCGGGGCATAAGTCACACAGATCTTATCCCTTTTCCTTGATCACCCGTTGCTCTCAGCTCTCCTGATGACTATCAGGCTAACTAGTGGGATTTATGCTAAGCCGTTGCCCATACAACGGTCAAGTGGTTCGCACGACAAGAAGCTAGGTGAGATGTCACATCAACTCGGTCCTTAGGGGTGACAGGATGGATATCTCCCTTCCTCGCTCAACCACACAGGTACGAGTACACCAACGGCAATTCACACAGAAATGCCATCCATCCCGTCCGACTCGTTTCTCAAATCCACATTTTACCCTTTCCCACACACACGCATTTTCTTTATAAAATCAGGTGGTCAAGGTATGGTTGTCACAACAAGGGTGGCTATCCTACCATGGTTACGGCACGCAAAACCATGCAATTTTATAAAACAGGCCATCGGGTTGTGTTTATAAAAACTAGGACAAAAACATGCATCAAAGGGCGGAATTGAACTTGCCATCGTCAAATCCTTGCGGGAGGTCCTGATCGTAGCACTGTCCCTCGGGCTCGGGGTCGCAGAACTGGTCCTCGTTCGCTTGGTCACAGTCGGGACCTTCCTCGTTCACTCCGTGTCCTACGACGCAAACAAACAGGCACACAATCAAGCACAAGAACTAAAAGCTTTTATCGTCGAGCTTGAATCGGAAATAATTTAGTTACGGAGGTCGGGGCAATATCTCTGGGTGGTTTCTTAATGGCATGGCTAAAACTATACTAGAAAGGGCGTGGTAAAGTTTCGGGTCAATCGGAGGTCGTTTCACACATAAAATGACGCGCTAAAGCGGGTTTTAGGGCTTAAACGGGGGTCCAGGGGCTTGGTCGTAATTATCTAAAGAGGGCAGGGGTTTATTTGCGAACCCTAGAAATATCCAGAGTATGCAAAAAGGGTGTCGGGCGTAATTGGGTTTACGTAATAAAGGACTTGGTTTGAAATATCAAAAAGAGTAAGGTTTATTTAGTAAAAAGAGTAACTAAGTGAGGGGGGGGGTTTCTTTGGGGTAATACAGGAAAAGGGGAGGGGCTTTTGGGCAACAGCCCCCTTTCTTCCTCCTCTTGCCAGAGGAAAACAGAGGGGGGGGAGGGAGCTCGGCGCCGGCCCCAATCCGGCGGCCGAGGCCCGGGGCGGTTCGGGCGCATGGGGGAAAAGGGAGAGGGGGCCAAGGGGACTTGATTCCCCCGCTCACCTTGAGCCGAGGTGGAGCGAGGGGGCCGGGCGACGGTGGCTTGCGGCGGCTGGTGGTGCGGCTCGGGCGGCCGGCGATGGGGGCGCGGGGAGAGGCAGGTGGCGGCGGTGGGAGTTGTGGGGGAGACGAGGGATGGCGCAGGGCCGATTTATAGGCCGGGGAAAACAACGGAGAGGCCGGGGTAGGTGGAAGCCGGCGAGCGGCGCGGGGCGGCACTAATGGCGCTCGGCTGCGGGCTTTCGTCGCGACGCGGTGGTGCAGGACGGCGGCGGTGTGCGGCAGCAGCATGCGGCGCGGCCAATCGACGGGCGGTGCGGCACGTGCGGGGGTAGGCGCACGCGGGCGCCGTGCGGCGCGGCGGGCGATGCGGCGTCGCGGCGCCGAGCGCGGGCGTGTGCGCGCACGGCACGCATGGCGCGGGCCAGGGGCGAGGCGCGGCGCGGCGTGGTGCGCAGCTACGCGGCGCGTGCGCGCGTGCGGCACGGCCGGGCGGGGCCAGCGCACAGCGGTGCTCGGGCGCTCGGGAGCAGAGGCAGGGGAAAGAGAGAAGAGGGAAGGGAAAAGGAAGAAGGGAGGAAGAAAGGAAAAAGAAAGGGAAAAGGAAAAGGGAAGAAAGAAAAGAGAGAGAGATTGGAAGAAGAGAAAAGGAAGAAATGGGAGGGAGAGAAAGGAGAGAGAGAGGGGGAAGGGCGTGTCGGCGCCGGTCGCGGCGGCGACCGCGGCCGGTCGGCCACGCGCGCGGGGGTTCGCGCGCGGCACGAGGAGCGCCGGCGCAATTTGCGGCAGCGGTCGCGGCCGGTCGGCCACGCGCGCGGTATTCGCGCGAGGAGAGAAAGAAAGGGAAGGGAGTCGCGTCTGCGTTAATCACGGCGGACGGTCGCGCGTGGGCGGGCGATGCGGAACGGAACAGCACTCCGGTTAGGGTTAGGGTTTTGACGTCAAACCATTTTTACGAATTACTCTAGCGCATGATTTTATTAGGTGAATTTTCAGGGCGTCACACGGCGTTCCGATTAGGTTTTAGGGTTTCGACGTTGAACCGTTCCTACGAATTACTCTAGCGTGTGAGCAGTGCGGCGGTCAGGCTCACGTCGGCCGTCGGTGTGGCGATGAAACGGAGGGAGTCAGGGTTTTGTGATGGATAAATTTTCGGTCAGGGCACCTTAACGCGTAGTTTAAATTCGAAATTTTCGGGGCGTCACAAACCTACCCCACTTAAATGAATCTCGTCCTCGAGATTCGGTTGATTCTTGAATAGATGGGGAAACTCCTTCTTTAGCGCTTCCTCGCGTTCCCAGGTTGCTTCTTCTATTCCGTGTCTGCTCCATTGAACCCTGCAAATCCGCGCCTCAGAGTTTCTTGTCCTCCTGGTGACGGTGTCCAGAATTTTGACCGGTACTTCCTGATACCGCAGATCCGGTTGCAGGTCTATTGTTTCCACCGGCACGTGTTCTCCCTCAGATACTCTCAGACACCTTCTTAATTGCGAGACATGAAATACTGGGTGTATATCCGACATTTCTTCTGGTAACTCCAGTCGGTACGCCACGGCTCCGACTTTCTTTAGAACCCGATACGGCCCAATGTATCGAGGGAATAACTTTCCTTGTACCTGAAATCTTCGTGTCCCTCGAATGGGTGAGACTTTGAGATAGACAAAATCTCCCGGATTGAAGCTTATTTCCCGCCTCTTCTTGTCTGCGTAGCTCTTCTGTCGGGATTGAGCCGCTCTCAGCTTTTCGCGGATCTCCGCTACCTTTTCTTCTGCTTCCTTTATAAGTGCGGGTCCAACTAGGGCACGTTCCCCAACTTCCGACCACATCAATGGAGTTTTGCACTTTCTTCCATAGAGGGCTTCGAATGGCGACATGCCCAAGCTGGCTTGGTAACTATTGTTGTACGAGAATTCTGCATAGGGCAGACTCTGTTCCCAATCATTTCCATAGGTCAGGACACATGCTCTCAGCATATCTTCCATGATCTGGTTCACCCTTTCGGTTTGACCATCCGTCTGTGGGTGGTATGCGG
Source organism: Panicum hallii (assembly GCF_002211085.1). Classification (NCBI taxonomy): domain Eukaryota; kingdom Viridiplantae; phylum Streptophyta; class Magnoliopsida; order Poales; family Poaceae; genus Panicum; species Panicum hallii. Next base: position 28,622,991 of record NC_038050.1, read on the forward strand.
AGCTAAAATCTAACTTAGTGCCCATGGCTTTATGCAGGCTTTTCCAAAACCTAGATGTAAATTGGGTCCCTCTATCCGAGACAATTCTGCTAGGCACTCCATGTAACTTTACTATGTTTTCCACGTAAAGTTTTGCCAGCTTTTCTCCACCATAAGTGGTCCTTACGGGTATGAAATGTGCCGATTTAGTGAGTCGATCCACAATTACCCATATGGAATCGTGTCCCTTCTGTGTTCGGGGCAGTCCCACTACAAAGTCCATCCCTATCTCATCCCACTTCCACACCGGAATAGGCAAGGGTTGCAATAATCCTGCCGGCTTTTGATGCTCGGCCTTTATCCTTTGACAAATGTCACAATGAGCCACGAATCTTGCAATCTCCGCCTTCATTCTGTTCCACCAATATTTTTGCTTTATGTCCATATACATTTTGGTGGATCCTGGGTGGATAGAGTAGGCCGAGTTATGGGCTTCATCCATGATCAATTGCCGGAAATCTCCATTCTGGGGTACACAAATTCTATCCTCGTACCATAATGTTCCCCTATCGTCCACTCTGAAACCCGGTGCTTTGTTTTCTCCAGTTTGTTTGCAAATCCTTACTAACTCTTGATCCGATCCTTGAGCCTCTCTGATTCTATCCTCTAGTGTTGATCGGACGTTCAGCACCTGGCTGGAACCTCGAGGAACAACGTGCACGTTCAATCGTGCCATTTCCTCGCGTAGGTGGTCATCCTTGGGTCCATAGGTTTTTCGGCTTAAGGCATCGGCTACCACGTTCGCCTTTCCGGGGTGATACTGAATTTCCAAATTATAGTCCTTGACCAACTCCAACCATCTTCTCTGCCTTAAATTTAAATCCGGCTGGGTAAAGATATACTTCAGACTCTTGTGGTCGGTGTAAACCTCACACTTATTCCCGATCAGGTAATATCTCCAAATCTTAAGGGCATGCACTACGGCTGCTAGTTCCAAATCATGGGTCGGATAGTTCTGCTCATGAGTCTTGAGTTGGCGGGAGGCATATGCAACGACTTTCCCGTCTTGCATCAGTACGCACCCTAATCCTTGTCGGGACGCGTCACAATAAATGACAAAGTCCCGATGAATATCCGGTAGGGTCAGCACTGGAGCGGTTGTCAACCTTTGCTTCAATTCTTGAAAACTTTTCTCACAGGATTCTGTCCAAGCGAACTTTTTCTCCTTCTTAAGAAGTTCCGTCATGGGTCGGGCTATCTTAGAGAATCCTTCGATAAATCTCCGATAGTATCCGGCTAACCCAAGGAAGCTCCTGATTTCGCTGACGTTAGTTGGTCGCTGCCAGTTGGAGACTGCTTCGACCTTTTCTGGGTCCACAGCTACGCCTTCCGCGGTCAGGATGTGACCAAGGAAAGCTACTCTTTCCAGCCAGAATTCGCACTTGCTAAACTTAGCATAGAGCCTATGTGTCCTCAGCTTCTCCAATACTACCCGCAGATGCTGCTCATGTTCCTGAATACTCTTGGAGTAGATAAGTATGTCGTCGATAAAGACTACGACAAACTTATCCAGCTCGTCCATAAATACCTTATTCATGAGGTTCATAAAATAGGCAGGGGCATTGGTTAGTCCGAAGGACATTACGGTGAACTCAAACTGCCCGTAGCGGGTGACAAAGGCTGTCTTAGGGATGTCACCTTCCTTAATCTTGAGCTGAAAATATCCTGACCTTAGATCGATCTTGGAAAAGTACTTGGCTCCTTTTAGCTGATCGAAAAGGTCATCAATCCTGGGGAGGGGGTACTTATTCTTAATGGTAACCTCGTTCAGTGCCCGGTAATCTACGCACAACCTCATACTCCCATCCTTCTTTTTGACAAACAGAACTGGGGCTCCCCACGGCGACGAGCTTGGTCTAATGAAGCCAATTCGTTGCAGTTCTTCTAGTTGCTTCTTTAACTCTGTCAACTCAGAGGCCGCCATCCTATAGGGTCTCTTGGCTATAGGGGATGTTCCGGGGATAAGGTCTATGACGAACTCTATATCCCTATCTGGCGGCATGCCGGGAAGCTCTTCGGGGAACACGTCTGGGTATTCGTTTACTACCGGGACTCCTTCTAAGGGCTTGGCTTCCATGCTAAACATCATTGGGTCAAACTTACTATTCCGGGTATGGCAGATCACTTGTATTCCTTCGGGGTTTGTTAGGTGTACCACTTTGTCAGTACAGCCTATGAGACCATTGTGTCGGCTTAACCAGTCCATTCCAAGAATCACGTCTATTCCCCCAGACTTAAGTACTACCAAATCTGCTAGGAAGTCTACCCCACTTAAATTGATCCTTACCCGTGGACAACCTAATTGACAATTGATGTCGCCCCCAGGCGTCCGGGTTAATAGGGGTGTTTTTAGTAGTACTGTAGGTATTTTGTGTTTCTCCACATAGCTCGAGGATATAAACGAGTGTGATGCTCCAGAATCAAATAGTACCGTCGCCAGAGCTGAGTTGACTAGATACTCACCGAGCACTACGCCCTGAGCTTCTTGAGCCTCTTGCGCGTCGATGTGATTGACGCGGGCTCGTCCAAATGATTGCTGCTTCCCTTGCTGGCTGCCATCGTTGTTGCGGACGGGCACTCGGTTGGCACCGGTCAGGGCTGGTCTGGGCCCATTCACCGTGTTGGAGAAGGCCGACGTTGCCGGCTTATTCTTGGCGTAGGGGCAATTGGCGATGAAGTGCCCTGTCTCTCGGCAGTTGAAACAAGCCCTAACGTTGTTGTTGTCGGAGGCGGCCAGGCTTGTGTTGTTCTGCGGGGCCCTCATGGTATTCTGACTCTTAGGCTGTGCTTCAGAGGCTCGTGATCCCGTCGCCTGGGACTGGGTCTTATATTGCATTGGGGCCTGGGATCTTGGTGTAGTGTAGTTGGAGTTCCTCGGCTTTTGGAAGCGGTCCTGTTGGCGGGCCTTACTTTCCAGGAATTTGCGTTTATTATCCTTTCTCTCTTCGGCCTTGGCCCTTTCTGTGAGGATGGCCTTGTTCATCAGGGTGTTGAAGTCCGGATAGATCTGGGGAGTAAGCAAGGTCCGTAGCTCCGGGCTTAACCCCTTCTTGAACATGTCTTGCTTTTTATCGTCGTCGTTCACCTCTTCCGGCGCGTACCGGGCCAATTCTATAAACCGGTGGGTGTATTCTTCCACCGACATGCTTCCTTGTTGTAGTGTGCGGAATTCATCCGCCTTGCGCTTCATAGTGGCCGAAGGGATGTGGTAGCGGCGGAACTCCCTTACAAATTCTCCCCAGGTGATGGTGGAGGCATCTTCGGCTGCGGCACAATAGTTTTCCCACCAGGATAATGCTGTTCTGGTGAGCTGGTGGGCTGCCAGAAGGACTTTATCCCGGTCCTGGCATTCGAATGGTTCGAGCTTCCTCTGAATTACTCGCAACCAGTCGTCAGCATCCAACGGGTTGCAGGATCCGGCGAAGGTAGGTGGCTTGGTCCTTAGAAAGGCCGTCAGCTTGTCGTTCATATTTTGCCCTCGTGGCTGCCGGTTAATGAGGGCATTTGCCAGAGTCTCCAGTATGAGGGTCTGGTTATGGATGATCTGCGCCAGGTCTCCGAGGGGTGGGGGTGGTGGTAGTTGTTCTCCTTCTTGACTTCCCCCCCGGTTCTGGCTTACTTCTTGCTCTCCTTGGGGAAGATCTTGTTCAACGGGCTGTGCTCCGACACTAGCGGCTACGGGGTTCCGGCCACGGGAGGCCCTCGCAACGTTCCGGGGGGTCACCTGTTGATTGGGTAAATTAGGGTTACGACTATGTGATGTTTAAGTTGTTTAATTCGTATATAGGGCAGAATCTACCTTCTGCCTGTATGCATATAAGCAGCACACAACAAGTTAGCACACAATCACAACCAACAAACACAACCCTTTTTATCATTGCAAGGGGGGTACAGCTTTGGGTAAGGCTAGGTCTCGTACTACTCGTCCGGGATCAGGTACAATTTAAACAGAAGCGGCTGGGGACACATCACTAGGGTGGCGTCGGTCATTTTACTCGCGGGGCAGGCCTCCTTCTGGGGCGGAGAGCGCGAGTGATCCTTGCTCGCCGTCCTCTGGGTTCCTATCCGTCAAGGGTCGCGCCGCAGCATCCACTCCGGTGGCGGCAGCGGAACCTTCAAGGTTCTCGGGTGGGGCTTGTGCGTTTCTGAAGAGTGTCCCCCATCCTATGATGGGTGTCCCGAGTAAAACATGGTCCTCCCCTATCGCCGGGACTGGTGTTCCACTTTGGGTCCAATCTTGCATACGCCGGTCTCGGGCCTGCCTGAGGCTTTCTTGGGCGACTGCTTCGCTACTGACCGCGGCTGCGGCTCTCGCCTCAGCATGGGCGGCTCGGATCTGCTGTATCCTCACCGCGAGCTCTGCTTGCTCAGCTCGATGGGTCTGCTCCCTTAGAAGGTTGGCTTGCTCATCAAAGAGTTGGTCCAGGGCGGCTAGGTAAGTAGCCACTTGGTACAGGGGCCTCCCTCGTGGCGACGTCGTTCCAGGTTCCTCATGCGTGCTTCCCAGACTGGGGTTTTGATGGCCGGCGGAAAGAACTTTGCTGGTGTAGGGGCGAGGTGTTCTTCAAAAATCCGGCACAAATAACGGAGTGCTTTTCTGATAGCCAAGGGGTAGGTGTCTTGGTGTCTAAACCCTGTGGCGGTCGCCCGCCAGGGCTGGATGTCGGGGTAGCGGTTGCTCCTGGCGACGACCAGGATCACCCTGCAGCGGAGGGTACCATGGTGCTCGTACTCTCGGCTGTAGTACCTTGGGCGCTCTGTAACGCCAAGGCCTTCCAGGGTGTCGATCAAGAGGCTGGGGAATCCAGGTGCAGCTTGGCAATCGCCCTGGGTCCATCCTTCCTCAGCCATCTGAAACATGAACAGGGTAAACAAATTTTATACAGGTACAATGAGGGAGTAGATATCATTTATTATTGCAACATGGTGGGGTACAGTTTCCAGGGGCACGGGGTTATTAGGGTCGGGTTCTAACTTGGAGTGCTAACCCTATTACGGGGATTCTTCCTCGGTCCTGATAGAGCGCTTCTTTATTGGAAGGAACCGATCCATCTCATTTTCGGTCTGAGTACCCTTATCCTAATGGGTTTCCATGGGTTCTTCTTCTTCTTCCTCTATCCATCCACCTATCCCGTTGCGGTTCTCGTATTCTTGCATCTGGGCTTGGAGGGCGGCTAAGGAATACTCGGCGTTTGCAGCTCTTGTCCGTTGTTCTTCCAGCTCCTGGGTTATCCTTTCAATCCCACGGATTAGCTGCTTCAGTTGCGCCGACTGTTCGTGGCAGAGTGCATCCAAGCCAGTCAGGTAGATGGATAGGTGGGAGACCGTGTCTTCCAGGTCTTCTTCTTCTCGTCCAAGTCCCCTCATTCGGGCAATCCAAGTGCGCCCTCTTCCCTCAGCGGGTGGGAAAAATCCCATAGGAGTCCGCTGAAGGTGGTGCCTGTAGAGCACGCGCAGTCGTCGCAGGGCTTTACGAGCGGCCTTTCGATAGGTGTCGGGGAAGCGGAAACCAGTGGTGGAGATGAACCAAGGGTCCACATCAGGGTAGCGGGTGCTTTTCTCCACAAAAACCATTATGTCGCACCGAAGGGTGCCTCCGGCGATGTACTCACGGTAGGCATACTCTGGAACAAGGTAAAAGACCAGGGTGAGTGTTTGTGCAGAAAGATTCTAAACCGGGACAAGTTCTAGGGTCTGAAAAAGGGGTCTCGTTCCTAGGGTCACGTCCTACGGCCAGCCTACGGCTCTGATACCACCTGAAGCGTCCCCCCATCAGGGAAGACTTAAAAGTGTTACTTTATCAGTCCCAGGAGGCTGATAACACTTTTATTACATCAGATGGTACATCACCGTACAACTCTTCGCGGTAATGGGCAGTGAAGCGCCACTATCGCGAGGATTACAACAAAAACCCATACTACTACACTAACTACGAACAGGGGATCATCAGAGTCTTGCGCCATGCGGAGCTCCAACGGTGACCTCACCCACAGGCAAGACTGGGTGCAGGACGGGACCCTACTCGTCGTTCTCGGGGATGTAGTCGGGATCCTCCACTGTAAAGTAAGAACGGGGTGAGTACAAACGTACTCAGCAAGTCCAATCACACCGCGAGGGGGGGGGTTATAACAGAATCAAATGCACAGGATAATCCAAGGATAAAGTTACGGTTCTTTTGCGGAAACACAATTATATGCAAGGGTTCGTTTTAAAAGCACTTTTCAAAACAAGTTTTCAAGTATCAAAGAACACGCGATGTTGATCCACACGGATCCAAGTTTCAAACCGCTACCGGACTCCCCGTCCGCCGTAGCGCACGGCACAACCGCCGGGTACTTTCCAAACAACTCACACCAGCTCAACCATTCCCAGAGAGAAACACTAGTTATGTGACCACACCGTAACTTGCCCAATACCGTGGGCACGGCTATTCGAATAGATTTTCAACTCTGCAGAGGTGTGCAACTTTACCCACAGGCGGGGTACCACAACACGAACACCTTAGTGCCGGTGCAGATCCCATCGAAGCCCTTACCCACCTTAGCTAGACCTGACTAGCCACCACGGGATCTATCAAGGGGTCATTCGACCTAACACCGAGGTTTAACCGGGGCATAAGTCACACAGAGCTTATCCCGTCTCCTTGATCACCCGTTGCTCCCAGCTCTCCTGACGGCTATCAGACTAGCTAGTGGGGTTAGGCCAAGCCGTTGCCCATACAACGGTCAAGTGGTTTGCACGACAGGAAGCTAGGTGAGATGACACATCAACTCGGTCCTTAGGGGTGTCAGGATGGATATCTCCCTTCTACGCTCAACCACACAGGTACGAGCACACCAACGGCAATTCACACAGAAATGCCATCCATCCCGTCTGACTCACTTTTCAAAACCACACTTTATCCCTTCCCACACGTACGCACACTTTCTTTGCGAAACCAGGTGGTCAAGGTATGGTTATCACAAGTAGGGGTGGCTATCCTACCATGTTTTCAGCACACAAAACCATACAATTTTATAAAACGGGCCACTGGGTTGTGTTTATAAAAACTAGGACAAAAGTATGCATCAAAGGGCGGAATTGAACTTGCCATCGTCAAGTCCTTGCGGGAGGTCCTGATCGAAGCACTGTCCTTTGGGTTCGGGGTCGCAGAACTGGCCCTCAGTTGCTTGGTCGCAGTCGGGAACTCCTTCGTTCACTCCGCGTTCTACGACGCAAACAAACAGACATACAATCAAACGCAAGAACTGAAAGCTTTTATCGTTAGGCTTGAATCGGAAATAATTTAGTTACGGAGTTAGGGGTGGTATCTCTGGGTGGTTTCTTAATGGCACGGCTAAAACTATACTAGAAAGGGTGTGGTAAAGTTTCGGGTCGATCGGAGGTCGTTTCGCACATAAAATGACGAGTCAAAGGTGGTTTCAGGGGTTAAACGGGGGTCCAGGGGCTTGTTCGTAAACATCCGAAAAGAGAAAGGACCTATTTACGATTCCTAGAAATACTCTGAGCATGTTAAAATGTGTCGAGTATAACTAGGTTTATGCACCGAGGGGTTTGGTTTGAAATATTAAAAAGAACGAGGTTTCTTTTGCAAAAAGAAGTGGATATGGGGGTTTCTTTTGGAGAAAAAACAGCAAAAGGGGGGGGGGTTTGGGTAAAAACTCTTTCTTCCTCCTCTCCTCCCCCGTGACTGAAACAGAGGAGGGGTTGGGGGGGGGGGCCGGCGGCCAAATCCCGGCCGGCCAGGGCCAAGGGCGGCTCGGGGGTGTGGGGGAAAAGGGAGAGGGGGCCAAGGGGACTCGATTCCCCTGCTCACCTTGAGCCGAGGTGGAGCGAGGGGGCCGGGCGACGGTGGCCTGCGGCGGCGGGTGGTGCGGCACGGGCGGCCGGCGATGGGGGCGCGGGGAGAGGCAGGAGGCGGCGGTGGGGGCTGTGGGGGAGACGAGGGGTGGCGCGGGGCCGATTTATAGGCCGGGGAAAGCAACGGAGAGGCCGGGGTAGGTGGAAGCCGGTGAGCGGCGCGGGCGGCACTAATGGCGCTCGGCCGTGGGCTTTCGTCGCGACGCGGCGTGGCGGCAGGGCGCGGGCGCCGAGGGCACGTGGGGGGAAAGCTGTGCGAGCACAGGGCGGCGCGCGCGGCAGGGGAGCAGCGGCGGGCGGCGCGGTTGCCGACGGGCGGCGCGCGCGTGCGCGGGCGGCGCGGCACGGCGCGGGCCAGGGCGGGGGGCGTGGCGACGGGCGGTGCGGCGCGACGCACGGCTACGCGCGGCGCGGGCGCGTGCGTCGTGGCGTGGCCGGGGCAGAGCCGGCGCTCGGCGCTCGGTACGCGGGAGCAGAGGAAAAAGGGGGAGAAGCAGGAAGGAAGAAAGGAGAAAGAAGAGGGAGGGAAGGAAGGAAAAAGAAAGAAAAGGAAAGGGATGAAAAAGAAAAGGAAAAAGGGGAAAAGAAATAGGGAGAGAAAGAAAAAGAGGGAGGGAGAAGCGCCGGCGCCGGTCGCGGCGGTGACCGCGGCCGGTCGGCCACGCGCACGGGATTCGCGCGAGGAGAGAGGGAAAAGAAAGGAGTCGCGCCGGCGCTAATCGCGGCGGGCGGTCGCGCGTGAGTGACAGGCCATTGAGCGAAGCGGAACGGGACGGCGTTCCGGTTAGGTTTTAGGGTTTCGACGTTGAACCGTTCCTACGAATTACTCTAGCGTGTGAGCAGTGCGGCGGTCAGGCTCGCGTCGGCCGTCGGTGTGGCGATGAAACGGAGGGAGTCAGGGTTTTGTGATGGATAAATTTTCGGTCAGGGCACCTTAACGCGTAGTTTAAATTCGAAATTTTCGGGGCGTCACACTGAGGCGGCCTGTCCACGGTGAGCAGAGGGTGGCGGCGGAGTTCGTGCTGGCCGGAGCTGTGGAAGACGAGGTTTGGATGCGGGAGGATGAAATTGGATGGGCTGTAGAGCACCAGTGGGTCACTGCGGTGCTGTGGGAGCACTGGATTGGGGCGGAGCGACGGCAGCGACTGCTGTCGACGGTGGCCAGGAGGGGTGGCGGAGGTCCGGTGAGGGGATTTAGCTCGAGAAAGGGAAATGCTGTGGAAAAGGAGGGCGGCAACAGGTAAACAAGATCATAGGGCGGCCGTTAGGCGTGTGTTAAGGCCAGGAGCGGGGCTATGGTGCAAGCAGGAGCTGGCAACGGCGGCGAGGGCGTGGCGGCCGGCAGACGGCTCGGGAATTCGTGGCGCGCGCGGGAAAGGGCAGCAGGGGAGGGGAACAGGGCCGGGGCAGGGGGAGATGGACGCGTGGAGGTCATCTCAGCAGGAGGTGGAGCGGCGGCGACGGCAGAGCGGCGGCCAGGGCGAGGCTCTGCGCCGGCGGCAGGAGGAGGCAAAGCACAGCATGTGCTCGAGGAAGAAGAAGAGAGGGAGAGGGTCCGGAGGGCCTGCTTGGAAATTCCAAGAATTTCAGGGACCTCTTGGTAAAGAAAGATTTCCCACTGATCTAAAGGGTTAATGAGAAAATGCCCAAAATGAAAGTTGTAGAGTTCTTCAAACTCTACAATATTATTTTAGGGCTCAAGTTTAAAAACTCAAAGTTTATAGCTTTACATGTTAAATTTTGAACAAAAGTAGAATTTGAATTACTTTAGTCCTTACCAAGATGGATTTGATGTAATTTTGAATACATTTGTAAGTTTTCATGGAATATCATGATGACTTGTGTTCTTGCATTTTAGCCCTTAAGTAAACTCTGAAAGTTACTCTTATACTTCAGTAATTTGCATAAGAGGACCCATATTTTTGCATTAATTATATTTAGGTCCCTGCTTTCACATAAAGACCTATTTTTCTTAGAATTTAATCTATCTTTTGCATTTTCTTTCCTATGGTGATATAAATTTGACACCTAGTGTTATATTTTTCCTAGGTTTTGATGCTATCTCCCATTTTACCCAATTAACACTTAAGGACCTATACTTTATAGAATTACAATTATACCCCTGTTCCTTTGTGCTATACACATACACCATAGCAAACATACACTTTTCACACTAAAACCTAGTGTCTATATTTCTAATTACCTGAATGTCACAACAAACCCAAAGGATAGAGCTTTATTTTGAAATTTTAGACTTAATTCAAACTTTATAAGGTTTTTATCCTTACTAGGGTAAATTTCATGTATTTTTGGACTCTATTGCAAGTTTTATGTAATGCAATGATGACTAACACTTTTACACTTTGACCGCTAGTAAGAATTGGAAGTTACATTTTTAATTTAAATATTTTGCATAAAAGGACTCATATTTTTTTGAAAAAAACTACACATAGGTCCTTATTTCCACTCATTCACTCAATTTCACTCAATTCAATACATGCATTACACATTCTTTCCTAATGTTTTACAATTTTGACACCTAGGGTGTCACAACCTTCCCCCCAAAAAGAAATCTCGTCCCGAGATTATAGGAATGATACATTGGAAGATAGCTACCTAAGGATTCTTAAGGAACTCGGGAAAGTTTTTCTAAAGATAACCTTCAGTTTCCTAGGTGGCTTCTTCTACAGTGTGGTGGTCCCACAAGATTTTATACATCTTAATCTTCTTTCTTCTAGTGACTCTCTCCTTGGTATCTAGAATTTGAAGGGGTTGTTCGGCATAAGATAGATTAGGCTCGATTTCGATGGCTTGTTGTTCAATGATCTCAGTAGGCACTTTGATGCATTTCTTGAGTTGAGATATATGAAAGACATCATGAATGGCTGCCAATTGAGAAGAAAGATGAATTCTGTAAGCCACTGGGCCACAGGCTTCGGTGATTTTAAAAGGTCCGATATATCGAGGTGCTAATTTTCCTTTTATGCCGAAACATTGAACACCCTTAGTAGGAGATACTCGAAGGTAGACATAATCTCCTACTTGGAATTGTAAGGGTTTTCTCCTTTGGTCTGCATAACTTTTCTATCTAGACTGGGCTGCCTTAAGATTTGATTGGATAATTTTAACCTTATCTTCAGCTTCGGTAACTAAGTTTGGTCCGAAGATTTTGTGTTTGCCGGTCTCAGACCAACTCAAAGGAGTTCGACATCTTCGACCGTATAACGCCTCAAATGGAGCCATTTGAAGACTGGACTGATAACTGTTGTTATAAGAAAATTCGGCCAAGGCTAGACATTTGTCCCAGTTCGTACCATAGTGAATGATACAAGCTCGGAGCATGTCTTCAAGGATCTGATTAACTCGCTCAGTCTGTCCATCAGTTTGCGGATGATAAGCAGAGGTTCGAATTAGCTTGGTTCCGAGAGAAGACTGCAATTGCTCCTAGAAGCGTGCAACAAACTGTGCTTCTCGATCAGAAATGATTGTCCTAGGAATACCATGCAGTCGAATGATTTGCTCCAGATAGATTTCGGCATACTTCTTAGTAGTATAAGTTGTATGCTTAGGAAGAAAGTGTGTTACTTTGGTGAGTCTATCAATGATTACCCAGATGGAGTCATGCTTCTGAGATGTGTTGGGAAGACCAACAATGAGATCCATACTGATGTCTTCCCACTTCCACGATGGAATAGGCTGGTTGGAGTGTACCGGATACCTTCAGATGACTGGCTTTGACTCTCTGACAGGTATCACATTCAAACACGTATTTAGCAATTTCCCTTTTCATCCTGGTCCACCAAAAGTTTCGCCTAAGGTCTTGATACATTTTAGTGCTACCAGGATGAATAGAAAACTTGGACAGATGTGCTTCATCAAGGATTTGTTTACAAAGCTGATGATTCTTAGGTACAACAATACGATTGTCGAACCATAGAACTCCTTGGTTATCAGTGTGGAAACACCTATATTTTGCTTCTCCCTGAGATAGTTTCTGTTTGATAATTTTGATACCTTCATCATGCAATTGCGACATGATGATATTATCTTGAAGAGTAGATTCAATAGATATGAGATTCAGGCTACCTCGAGGAATAATCTCCAGATTGAGTTTTCTCATTTGATAGCTGAGGGTTTCACTGAAGACTTCTATGGATAAGCAATGACAATGTGCTTTGTGGCTAAGTGCATCCACAACCACATTAGCCTTGCTGGGATGGTAGTGTACCTCAAGATCGTAGTCCTTGATCAGTTCTAACCAACGCCTTTGCCTCATATTTAGGTCAGCTTGGGTAAAGATGTATTTGAGGCTCTTATGGTCAGTGTCCAAAAGATATAACCAGATATTCATAAAGTCCATATCTGGTTGAGAAAGCCGTTTTTGGAATATCACTAGGCTTGATTTTGATCTGATGATAACCAGAGCGTAGATCAATCTTAGAGAAGACTTTGGCTCCAGCTAGTTGGTCAAACAAGATGTCAATACGGGGAAGAAGGTACTTATTTTTGATAGTGACCGCTTTGAGTGGACGATAATTGACACATAGCCTTAAGCTATTGTCCTTTTTCTTTACAAATAGGGCTGGACATTCCCAAGGTGAAACACTTGGGCGTATGAAACCCTTGTCAAGAAGATTTTGAAGTTGGATTTTAAGCTCAGCCAATTCATTAGGCGGCATACGATACGGCCTCTTGGAAATAGGAGCTGTGCAAGGTTGGAGCTCAATAATGAACTCGATGTCCCAATCTGGTGGCATTCTAGGCAAATCGTCTAGAAAGACATCGGGATACTCACAGACTATAGAAATATTTTCTAATTTGATGTTTGTGGTTGCATAAACACAAGAGTAGAAGTACTCTTGTTGGGGTAGATAGAGGGTAGTGGCTCCGTTATATGGTGAGTCAATTTCAATAACTCGGGAAGAGATATCTAACAGCACCTTATGTTCTGTCATCCAATCCGTCCCAAGTATGATATCCATACCCTCTAAAGGGAGTAAAACCAAATCAGTTTTTATGACCTTACTACCCAACTGTATTGGCACATATCTAATCAGTTGATTGGAACCAATGTTTCCCCTAGGGGTAGAGATCATGTACGACCCCTTAGCTTGACAAGAATCAAGTCCCATTCGGGCACCACACTTGTCGCTAATAAAGCTATGGGTTGCACCGGAATCAAATAGGATAATAACAGGTTTATAGTCGATAGAAAATGTACCCATCATTATTGGGGCTCCTTCTGGAAGTTCTGCAAGGGTGGTGAAGTTGACTCGCCCTTGCCGGACTTGCATTACTCGCTTCTTGCCCTTGCCCTGATTGTTCTAATTAGAACTCTGCCCTTGATTAGGATTCTTGGGCCGAGGACAATCCTTGATAAAGTGATCCGTATTCCCGCAGTTGAAACAGCGATTAGTGCTGCTCCTCTGCTGAAATTGTTGATTGTTTGGCCTTGGGCCAAACTGTGGCAGCTGTTGCAGAGGCACTGAAGGTCTATACCCTCCTTGCTGTTGAGGTGGGCGGAAAACCAATCTACCAGGTGGAGCATTCCGCTGCGGCGCTCTGAATTGCTCATTGGGAACAATACGATACCTCGGTGACTGAGCACTCGAGGGTCCAGTGGGGGTCTTCCATTTCTTCTCGGCACGATGTGCCGTGATGCAATCTTCCTAGGTTAGGGCCATATTAACCAGCTCACTAAAAGTATTAGCCTTAACAAGGTTCAGGCATTCCTTGAGCTTGGTACTGAGGCCACGATGGAAACGATCCTGTTTCTTGGCATCATTGTCAGCATGATAGCCTGCATATTGGCACAGATGATTGAAAGCCTGTGCATACTGCAGTACCGTACGAGTGCCTTGGGTAAGTGCTAGGAATTCATTCAACTTCCGCTCCATCAGTCCTTTAGGAATATAATGTGCCCTGAAGGTAGTCCGAAATTCCTCCCAGGAGATAACATGCCCAGCGGGCTGCATGGCACAAAAATTGTCCCACCATATGCGGGCAGCACCACGAAGTTGCTGGGTAGCAAAGTGAGCTTTACTTGAGTCCGCACAAGGGATAGTAAGAAGCGCAAACTTCGATTCAATAGTATGAAGCTAGGCGTCGGCATCAAGAGGTTCTTCAGCTTTACTAAAAAAATGGGGGCTGGGTGTTGAAGAAATCTTGATAGCTTGCCACTTGGGGTTGAGGTCATCACGACCACCTCGTGATTGTTGACGATGCTGGTTCTGTTGTGCCTGCACTAGCAGATTGAGAAGCTCAGTCTGTCGTACCATAACCTCTGCTAGATTTGGGGGTGGCGGTGGCGGTTGTTGGGAACCGCTAGCCTGGTCTGGCCTGAAACCTTCAGGAGTTCCACGCGTAGCGCCAACCATCTGAAAAACATGGAAGATGTCCATTACATCAGGTTATTCTCGCTTCCATTTTCAGAATATACCGCTCAAGAAGGAAACATATAAAGATAGTGCAACAGATTGACAGTTCGATAGATAACTGAACAGGAACTCGTGTTATGGATCATAACTGGTGGTCTGTATATTACATCTTGGTAATCTATCAATTACCATGCAACCATACCTACACCTGCCACATATAATACAACAAGTGGCCCTTAGGTTAAACTAGATTACTCACTCCCTATGTTACACTATACTACACTATACACATCTAGGATATCAACGACATGGAGGAATTAGAAATCGTCGAGGTTGCCCACAAAAGACTGGCTGCCGGAAGAAGAATGATCGGGCTGACGATTAGGTTCTGGATCTCCATGTTCCGAATCTATCTCAGACACGTCTTCAATTTCCTGGGGTTCTTCTTCTGAATCTTCCTCTTCTTCTTCTAGCTCATTCGGCACAAGAGGAGGCATTTGCTATTCTTGGAGCGTCTCAATATGTCCAAGGGCGTCACCTAATTCTTGGTTCAAATCATGGACTTGTTCCTGCAAAAAGTCAATCACAGTGTTGCACTGGAGAATTTGAGCATCACCTTCCAAGATCTGCACCTCCAAATGTCCAATGGTAGTATCCCTCCCGGCAATTCCTTGACCAAGCGAATGAATCTGGTCATCTTTCAGGGTAAGATCCCTATGAAAATCCTGGCCCAGAATCACCATCTCGTCCATACACCTTTGCTTAATTGACTGGAAGCGATACTGAGCGTTCATATACCTGATCACTACCCTGAGGGTCTCCTCGGCTATATCTCCAACTAAACATCTGAGATAAGTTGTTCTGAAGGTCCACTCAGCATTGTGTGCAAAAACTACCGGAAACAGTCCGATAGGGTAAGCTGCTACCGCATTCGGATGCTGTTCACAAAAAGTAGTGATAGCCTTGAGGGCTGCTGCTTCAAAAGCATCCACGAGACAATATCCAACAACCTCTATCTCAATGGATTGCCACTCAAGGGTAGGATGCGGGGGAATAGTGATAGTGGCACAGCATCGAGGGACTCCGACCTCAATAAACTCACAACCCTTATACTGGGGTGGATCCGAGTAGTGATAGATACAAAGTGTATCCCATAGAATTCTCGAAAACCCTTCCCAATATAGGCAATCAGTGTGAGCATATCCCTCAGCATCCCAATAGATCCTCTAAGCATTTGCCATCTGAATCAAAAGGATTCAAATGATAGATAGGATATAAATTTCCTAAAGTTTGATAATGGCTATGGAAAGATGTGAGTCAATCTGATGAAAATGCTGAAATGCATCCTAGTATCATCCCACTAGGAACTCACAAGATAAAGGGAATGAGACATCTGATTTTTGATAATAGCAACGAGGGAACATCAGATGGAAACTATAGATCTTAAGGATGAATCGAAAGATGCTAAGATACTAACCCTCTGGCTGTCCGTATAACCATTTCAGATGACATTTGTAAATAACAACACTCTAGTTATCCTTAGGACATCATGAGCACAAATTCTAGCTTACAAACAATAATTCAAAGATGCATGCACAGACTACGTCCTCACAAACCAAAAATAACTGCCAAATATCTTTGGACTTACGTGGTTAGTTACGGTAGCATAATATAAATACGTCTCTCCCTATAATATCTAGTCGACAAATCCTAACCGTTCAGAACCTATCGATTCATGGTTAGCGTACCTGCAGAAAATCACAATATATATATATATCCAATGAACCTTTCATTCCAGCATGTCATGAAAGTGTTCCCAAATATTACTGTTCACTATAGAAACAACATCTGTACTATTACCACCGTACAGACAACGTTAACATACATTACATCTGCAAAATGCGGGGGTATGAACAGCGATCACCATACCCTGTGCCTAACCATATACTCCCAATATAACCAACCGAAGTTGATATATTGGTAGCATCTCAAGTAGGCCACTGCTTGAGAAACAGCGTTCGGTTCGCATCACCGATGGGAAGGCTAACTACCCAGTTAGCTGAGGATCCTTACCTTCTTACCTCATCGTCCAAGGTGTCGTTACAAAATGTAAAGTTGATTGTTCATAAATTTAAGTTTTAACGAAAAGGTAATGCTGGAAGTTAGAGTTACATATATATACTATAGCCACCTCTAACTCCCTTATTAAACATCACACTAGGGCTTTACGTACTAAGCACATACCTTAACGAAACCAACGTAGTTTTATAAAATACTTTGTTGGTCCAATTTTATACTAAAAGTATTTTTAAGGCAATTCATATCTCCGGTGTACACTTGTTAGCTCCGAAACCAGCTGTGGCAGAACCAACCTGAATTACACCGACTCAAGTGCGCTGATCCTTTCTCGGACGGCAGTAAGGACTCAACCGCACTTCAAATGGTGTAACCCCGTGGTCTGTCGGGTAAAGTCCCAATAAAACCACCTAACTCAAGATCAAAATAAGGTACCTCGCACGAAGGCGAGTCCAGAAATACAATCACCGACAATTTTACATCACAGGCACAGTATTACATTAGTATTCAAACATATGTGGTAGCAAGACCTAACTAGTACAAATTTATACAAAACCGTTCAAATTTAGAGTATCTACAGCGGAAAATAAAACACGACACTACCAGACATCGCGGAATGGATATTGAGCTAAGCCCAAGCTCAACATCATTCGGAGGGACCTGTGTTGACTGGGGACGGATCCCACTCCACAGACCAACCATCGGGAAGAGTATAGGGCCAGGGCACAGGCAGAGCAGAGTCCTCAAGGGGATTACCTGAACAAAAGTCACATTGCAAGACTGAGTACTCTAATACTCAGCAAGGCTTACCCGTTTCATGGTATACTTAGCCATGTAGCTAGACTATGAAGGCTTGTAATGGTTCTGGGTATAGTTTAAGCTGAAAAGCAACAAAGAGTAGGTCCTTAATTTCAACTTTTAGCTTTCAGGTTCCAGTTGGTTATCCATTCTAGGTAAGCAACTATAACTACTCAAGCAGGGTAGAACTTTTTGAACAAACATCATCTTTTATCATCATCAAGTTGCTCTTATTACTCTATATGGCAAAGGGATCAAGTAGTCTCAATCTCCGCAAGAAACGGACGATTCTGAATCGAATTTCAAAACCTTGCAAGGGTAAACCTAACTCACACGCTTGGAACATCCAACGATCATTCCAAAGCAACCATTTGCCTTTCATTCCGACTTGTGGATCAGTGCCACCTCAAGCGACTGTAGGACCATACGCACATCAAATATGCAGGACGTACGTCTGTAGCGCGACTACATGACCGTACTCCTGTCCGCTGTGCGGAACGTACTCCCGCACGTCGGTGCATGTGCGAAAAACCAAATTACGAGTGGTGGGGTGTATGTCCACTCCTCAGGCCGATTGGTTGCTAGGCTTACCGCTTACTATGTATCATGGCATGTGGCTAGTACTTTCAAACGCTTAACCACTGCTACCACACACTTCGACCTTATCAAATTTTTATCAACACAGACAGGATTCTTGCCAAGGTCATAAATCATAATCACAACCCCGTACGTCATCCTTATAGTGGTTGCAGAAACGTAAATATTGCAACTCTTATAAAGCTCGCGAGTGACAGGCAATCACTCGACTTCTACCGGTCCTATTAGCTTAGCAGCTAGTTGGACTCAGGTTCTAGTATTCAATACATAGGTTCTTAGGAATATGCAACTAAGGTTTCAATGTAATTCCTGGAAACTTAAATGCACAAGTAGATATATATGAATATATAAATTGCAGTGTAATAAAAATAGCGGTTTATATCCGGGGCTTGCCTTCGCTGGTGGGGCTGGGGTCAGAGACGTGAATACTAAAAGTTTCCGAACCGAGGTTCGGGGCTTAAATCTCCGATGATGTTCCCGGGGTCTTCAGAAATATCCCCTTCTGTTTCCGAGATCAGCTGGTAGTCTTCGTCAGCGAGAGTTGTCGAGTCTATATGATATGCAAACATCACAGTTGAGAAAATGCATACACTTCCATTTCATTTCATGATAAAGTTGCAATCCAACAAGTTAAATAAACTTCTTCTACGGGCAATCATTTATCGAGTAATAACATAATTACCTAATTGCATTGAATGACATGTTGAGTTACTCTAAGCAACTCAGCTAATTCCATTAAGTAGCATTGGAAAAGATCCTAATTTATTTAACCAATTCCCTTAATATTATTAGTTTACTTTATCAATGAGACTAATGGTCTTATTAAGACAAAGGGTTATTATTTAAATTCTTGGTCAATAATAAAACCCTAAGTTAGGAGTGATTACTAATGCTATAAAAATTGGTATCAATAGGTTTAATTGAAATAAGCTTATCGTAAAATTTTTAGAACATTTCATGCAGCATAACAATCAGAATAATTAATTCAATCAAACAATTTTAAATCATGAACTATTTTTCTAGTTTTGATTTACTGCAAACCTAAGAATAAAAATTTTACTGGGAAAAAGTTGATCTGAATCAAAGCTATTTTGATTTTATCAAGATTTTTATCCTTATAGCAATTATGCTATATAAAATAGACAAAAACAACATTGTGATATTAAGATCTATTTATATCAGAAGCTCTACACTAGATCTTGTGCTGCAATTTTGTGAACATATTACAATACTCAAAGGTAACACTCTATTTTAATTTCATAAATTTTCATAAACCAAAACTATTATTCATGAATTATCTTTGAATCTAAGCCTAAATTCATATCTCAAGGTACTCTATGCTACTGATATTCAAAATTTTATCATGGATTACACATGATGGAAGAAAGTTAGAGTAAAATGTTCAGCTACAAACTCTAACAGATTCACCCTTAAATAAATCCTAAAGCTTTCATCAATATGAAACAAAGACACTTAAACATCCTAGCTAGGAAACAGTTCTGAGTCTACAAATTTTACATAAAGCTATACATGAGACACACATCCTATGTTTCAAATTTCAACAACAGCATAGCTATGGATCAAGAGATCTAATTAGCACACCCATTTCCTTGTATTTATTCTAATTCAAAATATTCACTTATTCAGCTCAAAGTTATAACACAAAAGTTGTAGAGTTTACTACAACGATTCAAACAAAACTGGTTTGACATTTTTCTAAATTTCCTACGAATTCTTACAAATTTCTAAAGATCAATGATTTTGAATTGAAGGGAGGGACTGAAATCTTGCAGCCAGGCCCTCAGGAAGATTTAAATCAATGCAATCAAGTCTTTGGCTCATCGGGGAAGAGGAACCGAGACTTGCCGGCCAAATTCTAGCGACGGTGGTCGCCGACGGCGAGGGGGAACCAGCCGGGGAGGATCAGGGGGCTAGGGGGAACCTTGCTGGGGTTGATGTGATGGTCGGGGTTGACTGGAGGAGGTGGAACGACAGTGACCCGAGGTGGCGGCGATAGAGCTTGGCTACGGCGGCGGTGTTCCGGCGAGGGGGTTGACCGATGGCGGTCCACAGGTTGAGGAGAAGCTTGAGCAGAGCAAGGCGGTTCGATTGATCACCTTGGCGAGGGTTGGGGTGGTCGGAAAGGTAAATCTCCACGGCAGACCGAGGCGGCGGCGGAGAGGTCGATGGTGACGGCGATGCTCCGGTGATCAACGTTGGCGAAGGCCCTGCACACGAGCATCGGTGAGCCATGGGTGATGCACTGTTGTATCCAGTTGAGGCTAAAGGCTATGGGATAGGGGTGACCGACAGTGACCATAACGGTGGCGGAGGAGAAGAACACCAGCGAGCATCGGGAAGGCCAAACCGAAGCTCAAAGAAGTCGAGTGAAGGGTGGCGAGCTTCATAGGGTCAAGGCGAAGCTATGGAAGGGGCTGTCGTGGATCAGGAAGGGCTAGGGTGGTCTGCCCACGGTGAGCAGAGCTCGTCGGAGACAAAGAGCGGGCGGCGATGGTGAATCCAGGGCTCAGGGTGAAATGCGAATGCCAGAGAGAGCAAAATGGAGGGAAGGGGAGCTACTGAAGGTCTTTGACCAGAAAAGAAGGGTGGGGGAGGCACGCACGGTGCTAGCCACGACGGCGGCGAGGTGGCGGTCGGGCAGAGCTCGGGCAGAGGCAGGGCGGCGTGGCGCGCGCGAGAGAAGGCCAGAGGAGAAGGGCTAGGGCGGCGGTCGGCCTGGTAGCGACGTGTGGGAGCTGCAGAGGCAGAAGGTGGCACCGGCAGAGCTGCAGCGGTGGTTAGTGGCGACGGCCTGCGATAGCAAGCAGCTGCTGGCGGCTCGGACAGCGGCGGAGCGGCGTGGCGCGCTTGGGGAAGGCCAGCAGGAAGGGTTGAGGCGGTGGGCGAGCTCGGGGGTGACGCGTGGAGGCTAGGAGAGGCGGGAGGGCCTCGGGCGGCGTGGCATGGCGGCCAGCGGTGGCGTTGCTGCACGGCAGTGGGGGAACAGAGGAAGAAGAAGGGGAGGGGGGCGCCAGGGCTGAGTTGTAAACTTCAAAAACTCCAAGGACCTCACTTTAACACAAAATTTCCCACTATTCTAAAGCTCAAATGAGAAAATAGTCAAAATAAAAGTGTAGAACTTTTCAAACCCTACAACTTTTATTTAGGGTTCAAATTCACAAACCCAAAGGATAGAGCTTTATTTTGAAATTTTAGACTTAATTCAAACTTTATAAGGTTTTTGTCCTTATTAGGGTAAATTTAATGTATTTTTGGACTTAATTGCAAGTTTTATGTAATGCAATGATGACTAACACTTTTACACTTTGACCCCTAGTAAGAATTGGAAGTTACATTTGTAATTTAAATATTTTGCATAAAATGACTCATATTTTTTGAAAAAATACACATAGGTCCTTATTTCCACACATTCACTCAATTTCACTCAATTCAATACATGCATTACACATTCTTTCCTAATGTTTTACAATTTTGACACCTAGGGTGTCACACCCCGGTTCTGAAAAGGACTCGGAGATGAGGGAGTCACCGCTTGTCGGGTGGCCTCCGCCCTTGAAAACCACTCGCAACCCGACGGCCACACCGAATCTTTTTCGGGTAGCCTTCTGGGTTTAACCATCACTTCAACGCCGCAAGATGTTTCGTGTACTGGAAGGGCTTTGAACCCTCTGATCTACTCGATTATGAGTCCTACCTTGTGGCCTTAACGCAGGAACTACCATTCCAGGAGGGTAGACCCCTCTCTCCCATTGCGGAAGAAGGAGAAAGTAGCACAGAGCTACTCGAGTACAGCCTTAGGGCTAACCACTCATCGGATCGTCAAGTCTGCATGGCCTCCCTGCACAACATGGAGGATGATGAGCTGGGCCCCCAGTACGATAGCGAACAACTCACGGATGTATCAGCCGATGAGCCCACAGCTAACGCTCCCCAAGATGAAGACGAGGAGCACCGAAGGATCCGGCGGGCAAAGAACACCAAGCGCGCTCAACGCAGGCGCCGCACGCAGAATCGTGCCCGCGAACCAAGGGATCTTAACAACGCTTTTGCAGCAATCGCAGATCGCGAGTACCGTACGCCGATCGGCGCCATAGCAGAAGTAGCACTCCTGGCTCAACAACTCCCACCCAATCCGTAGATACAAAGGCTGCAGTACTTGACCCAGCGTGTGCTCGTGCAACTCGACGGGCAACATCCAGTGTCTTCCACTCGGAATCAACCCTCGAGGTCTGAGCATCATGGTGATAATGTGCTGGTTAGTCGTATCCCCAGAGGAGGCCCCGGGAGCCAGAGGAATGACAACCGCTAACGCAACAAGGGCCACCCATCCGCTCATGGTAACAATGAACAAGAAGTACAACAACCCACTCGCAACCAGCGTGGGGCAAGGCATCACGACCAAGATCCACTCGAGGCCAACCTTCATGATGCCCCCACGATCAACCTCAGGCAGAAGAATAATGAAGGCCGTGACACGCGGCTTGTCATTGAAGTGAGGAGAAGGGACCGTATCGGCAGGCGCCACAACAATGATGACAGCAACCACTTCCCCACCTTCACCACCAGCATCACTGACAAGTCCTATCCAAAGGACTTCAAACGAGTCGGAATCCCCAAGTATGACGGTAAGCAAGACCCGCGCCAGTGCATTTGTCGCTACTTCGTCGCCATTGAAGTTTCAGGGGGATCCAACTCTACAAAAGCTCTCTACTTCCTGGTGGCTCTAGAGTCCGCGCCCCTCACTTGGCTTGAAAGCCTCAAGCCAAGCTCCATCGACTCATGGGAGGACCTCAAGCGGGCCTTCATCAACAACTTCCAGGGATCCATGATTAGGGCAGGCACTCGTCACGACTTGTCCCAGGTGAAGCAAGAGATGAACGAGACCGTGAGATCCTACGCACAGTGTTTCTTCGAGATGCGCACCACCATTCCAACATCACTGATGAGGACGTCATTCGTTGCTTCCAAAACTGCCTCTTCTCAAAGAACACGTACCATGACTTCGGGCGCAACCGCCCAACTATTGCCATGGGGCTGCGTGACATGATGGCACGGTAGCAAGAGGATGAGGAAATCGACCGCTTCCCCAAGCGCAACCACGACAAGCAAGGCAATGGCAACAGCGACTTCGACAAAAGCCAGCGGAACCACTCGGCAAATACCCAAAAGCGCAAGCCAGACCATGAAGTTGCGGCTGTCAAGCGCAACCCGCATGGCAAGAAGTTGGGGAACAACGACTCGGAATATGAGAAGATCATGCACAAGCAATGCCCGATACACCCGAAGTCGCGGCACACGCTCTTCGAGTGCGTCACCATCCGCAAATCACTCAATGCACCACCCCTCCCTCAAGCAGGAAAGCGAAAGGACAAGGAGGATGATGAAGGAGGTGACAAGTCGGGGGCCCAAGACTTCCAGGATCCGATGAACATCATCAACATCATCTTCAGCGGGGATGGCAGATTCCCCTCCAAGTGCGCGCAGAAGCTAACCCTGCACGATACTCTCTGTAGAGCAGGCCCTGACAAGGCATCTAAGATACAGCAAGGTCCCGATCTCCTTTTCTAGGGACAATCAATGGACCAGCTTCTCCAAGCTGGGAAAATTCCCGCTCGTCCTAGACCCTATCGTGGCGGGCTCATAGCTCACCCGAGTACTCATCGATGGCGGGAGCGGCCTCAACCTGCTTTTCACAAGTACTCTCAAGAAGATGGGACTGGACATCTCCAAGATGCTCACTCCCAGCAAAGCTCCTTTCTACGGGATCGTCCTGGCTAACTTGGCTACACCACTCGGGTCAGTGGTCCTGCTAGTCATCTTTGGGATGAAAGACAACTACCGCACCGAGTACATCAAGTTCGTGGTGGTGGATTTCAACTCATCATACCATGCCATCCTTGGTAGACTGGCACTAGCCAAATACATGGCGATGCCCCACTATGTCTACCTGCTACTCAAAATGCCAGGCAAGACAGGCATGCTCACACTCAATGGCGACCTGAAGAAGTTGTACGACTATGACTAGGAGGCGATCGAGTACGCCAAGACATCACGCGTGCCAGAGCCATCTGCAGAAGTACTCGGGGCCGCGCTGAAGCTGACCAACACAGAGATAGAGATCTCCAACCAACGGCCCAGCCAGTCGAGGGTTAAACCTAACCCCAGCAACATCGGCATCAAGACCATCTAGCTGCACGAAGGCGATCCATCCAAGACTGCTTTGTTTAGGGGAGGCTTAGGTGATAAATAGGAAGGCATGCTCGTCAGCTTTCTTAGGCCCAGCCATGACATATTCGCATGGAAACCAGTGCATATGCCAGGGGTGCCCAAGGAGTTGATTGAGCACTGCCTCAAAGTCGACCCTAATGCCACTCCGAAGAAGCAACGACTATGGCGCTTCACCCCCGACAAGATGGAGGCCATCAAGAAAGAGCTAGCAAAACTACTCGTGGCTAGTTTTATTAAGCACCTTGAGTGGTTAGCTAACCCTGTACCTGTATTGAAAAAGAATAATAATGAATGGAGGATGTGTGTGGATTATACTGATCTCAATAAACACTGCCCGAAGGATGTTATTTTGTCTCAGGTCACAAAAGTTGATTTGAGAGGTAATTTTGGGTGTTTTTCGGGATGTTATTTGTTTAACTATTTTTCAATTAACTTGTCCCAAAAAAGAGGTTTCAAATTTACTACACCAATTTGCCCATGATTCACCATCAAATATTTGCCGTCATATATTGCATGCCATGATTCTTTGAATCCTTTATTCAAAAACTTGGGGATTTGGATTCAAGGCTCGAGGGCTGCGGGATACGTGTCATCAGTGACTTATTTTTCAAATCTGCTGGAAGATAAGGATAGAAGACTCAAGATTAAATTGACCCTCAGCCTGATTCTATGAGTCAACCTAAGGCTCGGGGGCTACTCCATATGGAGTGAGTTTAATCGCACCCCATATAAAGAAGACTGGGCAACTACTCGGGGTATGAGCACCTCACAGCCTCGACGCAGCCAAGGAAGTACTCGGAGGACACCTTCAAGATGAAGTTTGGAAGAACTCGAAGACGCCTTCAGAAGCACTTGGATGCCTGCAGTACCCAGCTACGAAGAGCTCGGGGGCTAGTCAAACCCGGGCACACGGGACTATCCACATGGCACACTTCTCCTAGGATATGAGATGGGACATGGCCCACGCTCTACATCTATTTTAACTACTCGTAATGTGGTAGGATTGCTCGTACAGTAGCGAAACTAGTCGAACATAGTAGGAAACTACCCAAGAAATACTCAGGTAGGACTCCTGGGCTTGTACTCGACTAGGACTTCCATGTAAACCTATCCCCCAGACTATATAAGGGCGGACAGGGACCCCCTCGGGGACAATCATCATCAAAGGCAATACAAACCACAGAGGATGTTGGGTATTACGCTCAAGAGCCCGAACCTGTCTAAAACCTTGCGTTCTTTTGCACCTTCGAGTTCCAGATCTTGGCGACACCCTACCTACAAACTTACCACCTCGGGGGTATCCCTTGGTGGGCGTGATGGTAAAACACCGACAGATGGTGCCTCCATCTTGGTTGGGCGGGCCAGGGCATTGGAAGGGCACGAGTCCTCCAAGTTACCTGGCTCAGCCCACCTTTTTGCACCTCAATCTTGGTAGGGTGGGCTAGGGCATTGGAAGGGCCCGAGTTCTCTAAGCTACGCGGCCCAGCCCACCTTTTTGTGCCTCAATCTTGGTAGGGCGGGCCAAGGCATTGGAAGGGTATGAGTCCTCCAAGCTACCCGGCTCAGCCCACCTTTTTGCGCCTCAATCTTGGTATGGTGGGCCAAGGCATTGGAAGGGCACGAGTCCTCCAAGCTACCCAACTCAGCCCACCTTTTCACACCACAATCTTGGCAGGGCAGGCCAGGGTATCGGAAGAGCCTGGAGCCCTCCAAGCCACCCAGCTTAGCCCACCTTTTTGCGCCACCTACACCGACAACATGTCGGGCCTAGCACCATTCCAAAAAGGTAGGATTCACGACTCCTCGATGACTACTTTGCCATCACTAGGGCACTCGGCAACCCGCTGACGACTACTTCGACTACACAACTAAATCGAGAGCGGGACTCACACCACCAATGACTTGTTGGAATTGATTCCGACTAGTCCGGATCATCAACAATCCAGCACAACTTCATCAACAAGCGACATGACTTCATCAGCAATCACCAACTAATCAAGATCGCCAATCACCCACGAGAAGACTAAGACCCTATTCAAGGAGGTTTTACGGGGATCTTTACGGAATTTGTTTAACCATTACCTCGAGTTTTATCTCGACACAAGGGGTTGTTTCCCAAAGAATTCATTCAACCACTTGGTTAGGGGATCAAGGAGTTTACCCAAGATAGGACATGTTCATTCATCCTTACTTTAGCGTCGGGTGATTTGTCTTGGCCCACCCAAGGAGTTCCTTTGGGCTAGCCGAGTTATCCTTGCTCAACGACTACTTCTGTAACAACGCACATATAGGATTGCGTTGTCCCTTCCTTTAGGCCAACCGAGACATCTTTGCATGGCAACACACAGCTTGTCCTGGCCCGCCCAAGGAATTGATCAAAATCAAGTGCAGGACCTCGTCATCAACTCCTTTGGGCCAACCGAGATGTTTTCGCAAGTCAACATGTGAATTCTCATGGTCCGCCCAAGGATATGACTAAAGCTACTAGCAAGAATCATCTCTCCCTCGCTAATTTACTTCCAGTCACCTTTACATACTTCTAGTATAACTCCGTTTACTTGTTCACAACTGGTATACGTGCGAGTTTACTAAAGGGGCCTTGCTCCCACACTTCCAGTAATACACTACTAGTCTCCGACTGGTATGCTATGTTAGTGAAGGGGCATCGCTCCCAGACTTCCAATAATACTCTGTTTTACTAGTTCTCGACTAGTACTACATGTAGTTTACTGAAGGAGCCTTGCTCCCATATTCCCAGTATAACTCTATTTACTAGTTCTCGACTAGTATTATGCGCAGTGTACTGAAGGGGCATCGCACCCATATTTCCAGTAATGCTCTATTTAATAGCTACCGACTAGTACTACACGCAGTGTACCGAAGGGGCATCGCTCCAAGACTTCAAGTAATACTCCATTTTACTAGTTCTCAACTAGTACTACGCATAGTTTACTGAAGGGTCCTCGCTCCCATATTCTCAATATAACTCCATTTACTAGTTCTCGACTAGTACTACGCGTAGTGTACTGAAGGGGCATCGCTCCCAGACTTCTAGTAATACTCCATTTTACTAGTTCTCAACTAGTACTACATGTAGTGTACTGAAGGGGCCTCGCTCCCATATTCCCAGCATAACTCTGTTTACTAGTTCTCGACTAGTACTACACGTAGTGTACTGAAAGGGCATCGCTCCCATATTTCCAGTAAGCTCCATTTACTAGTTACGGACTAGTACTACGCATAGTGTACTGAAGGGGCACCGCTCCCAGACTTCCAGTAATACTCTGTCTTACTAGTTCTCAACTAGTACTACACGTAGTCTACTGAAGGGGCCTCGCTCCTATATTTCTAGTATAACTCTGTTTTACTAGTTTTCGACTAGTACTACGCGTAGTTTACTGAAGGGACCTCGCTCCCATACTTCCAGTAATGCTCTGAATACTAGTACCGACTAGTATTCTATGTTACTGTCGGTGTTTTACCGCCATGCCCACCCAGGGATACCCACGAGGTGGTGAGTTTATAGGTAGGATGTCGCTGAGATTAGGAACTCGAAGGTGCAAGGAACACAAGGTTTAGACATGTTCGGGCTGCCAAGAGCATAATACGTGATGTCCTGTGTAGTTTGTACTGCCTTTGATGGTGATTGGGTGATCTCCTAGGTGATTCCCCTTGGGGGATAGGTTTACATGGAAGTCCTAGTCGTATACGGGCCCTAGAGTCCTACCCGAGTACTTTTTTGGTAGTTCCCTATTGTATCCGACAAGTTTGACTACTGTAGGAGTAGTTCTACAAGGCTACGAGTAGTTACAACAGATGTAGGGCATGGGCCATGTCCCAAGCCTTATCCTAGGAAAAGTATGCCACGTGTATAGTCCCGTTTACCTAGGTCTGATAAGCCCCCGAGTACTGCAGGCGTCCGAGTACTTCTGAAGGTGTCTTCGAGTTCTCCCGAACTTCATCTTGAAGATGTCCTCCGAGTACTTCCTTGACTACATTAAGGTTGTGAGGTGCTCATGCCCAGAGTAGTTGTCTTCTTTTATATGGGGTGCGATTAAACTCGCACTCCATATGGAGTAGCCCCTGAGCCTTAGGTTGACTCGTAGAATCATGCTGAGGGTCAATTCAGTCTTGAGTCCGTCCTTATCTTCCAGCAAATTTGAAAAATAAGTCGCTGATGACACGTGTCTCGCAGCCTCCGAGCCTTGAATCCAAATCCCCAAGTTTTGGAATAAAGGATCCAAAGAATCATGGCATGCAATCTTCATTGCTGAGAGCCGTGACGTATCCGGCATCCAAGCTTGGGAGCTAGATGAGTCGTATAAGATATGCTTAGTAGTCGGTGGTGCCAGCCCTCGAGCCTAGGTATTGGCCAAGTTGCCACTGAATCTTGAATTGTCGGTGAAGCAAGCTAGTTAGAGTCGATTCCGACTAGTTTTGAAGCAGTCGCCAGCGTATCACTGAGCAGAGTCAATTCCGACTAGCTTGTAGGCGAAACAAGTAGTCGAAGTAGTCACCAACGTGTCACCGTGTATTCTTCATTAAGTCCAGTAGTCACCGACGGTTGTTGATGAACCCAACTAGTCGGAGTTGAATCCGACAAGTAGTCGTTGTAGTCAGCGACATGTAGTTGAGCGTTCTCGTGAAATCGGAGAAGTCATTGGCGGGATGCACTAGAATCAATTAATGTAATTGCAGGCTTGTTGTGGATAGAGAAGGTACCCGACATCACTGGTGCACCCTTGGGAAGCTTGGCAAGTGTGGTGAAATTGATCCTTCCTTGCCTGACCTGATCAATCTGTCTTTTCTTCTTGTTCTTATTGTTTTGGCTAGAACCTTACCCTTGATTTGGCTGCCTAGGCTGGGGACATTCTCGTGCAAAGTGGCTAGAACTTCCACAATTAAAGCAACAATTTGCATTGCTCGGACGACTAGGCTATTTGTTACCAAAGGATGTCCTTACTAGCGTACCTACTGAGCTTTTCTTAGGTGTGGTGCATCTGGCATGGTCCATCTTTTCCCGGATAGGTGAGCGAGTTTTTCCTCTTATGACTGTGTTGGCGTTATTAGTACTACTGGTTTTCCTTCTACCACGTGGAATGAATTCCATGCATGTAATTTCCCATCCACTTAAGTCTACGTCACAGGTGTCGTGCTTCAGAGTCCGACACTTTACTTGGGGATCTTTAAGATCCATCAGAAGTCATGATAGTGGCATTAGGGAGTCCGAGTAGACATCCCTTGTCTCCTTTATTTCCTCATTGAGCTCTTCATAGCCCACAACCTGAGGTTGCTTGACATTGCGGCCACCTCATTGATGGTGTTGCTGCTGCAGGAATTGCTGAAACGCTTGCTGCCCTTGGACAAGCTGACGAAGCAGTTTAGTCTAGGTAGCCACTACTTCAGCCAGGTTGGGTGCTAGTGGGGGCTGCTGCAGTTGTCTGCTACCACTAGCACAAAAACCGCTGAGGGTGTTGCGGGTCCCTTGAACCATCTACAATGTGCAAATTTTTCATAAATTCAGGAATCCATAACACCACGAAGGCTTAGTGTCCTAAGTGTGGAAGATTTAGAACTCAAGAATTCACAGATAAACTATGGACAGAATACTGCTGGTTGCAAGAAAATTCATAACTCCCAGTCTGTTCATCCAAGTCTTTTCAAAATTTGGTAGTGACTAGAAAATTTAGTGGCCTACAACTTTGATATCCACATACACCTCTGACTACTACATCTGCAATTACTTCGACTACATTCCTGACTACTACGATTACATCATTGACTACTTTGGCTACATCATCGACTACATTGACTACATTTCCGGCTACCACAACTAGTTCTCCGACTGCAACGGCTACATCTCCGACTGCATCGACTACTATTACGGCTTCTTTGACTACTGTCGGTGTTTTACCGCCACGCCCACCGAGGGATACCGCCGAGGTGGTGAGTTTTGTAGGTAGGGTGTCGCCGAGATCAGGAACTTGAAGGTGCAAAGGAACACAAGGTTTTAGACAGGTTCAGGCCACCGAGTGCATAATACCCTACATCCTGTGTGGTTTGTATTGCCTTTGATGATGATTGTCCCCGAGAGAGTCCCTGTCTACCCTTATATAGTCTGGGGGATAGGTTTACATGGAAGTCCTAGTTGGATACAAGCCTAGAAGTCCTACCTGAGTACTTCACGGGTAGTTTATTATCATGTCCGACTAGTCTAACTACTCTAAGAGTAATCCTACTGCATTACGAGTAGTTACAATAGATGTAGGGCATGGGCCATGTCCCATCCCATATCCTAGGAGAAGTATGTCATGTGCGCAGTCCTGTGCACCCGGGTCTGACAAGCCCACGAGCTCTTTGTAGCCGAGTACTATAGGCGTCCGAGTACTTTTGAAGGCATCTTCGAGTTCTCCCAAACTTCATCTTGAAGGTGTCCTCTGAGTACTTCCTTGGCTACGTCGAGGTTGTGAGGTGCTCATGCCCCGAGTAGTTGTCCAGTCTTCTTTATATTGGGTGCGATTAAACTCGCACTCCATATGGAGTGGCCCCCGAGCTTAGGTTGACTCGTAGAATCAGGCTGAGGTCAATTTAATCTTGAGTCTTTCATCCTTATCTTCTAGCAAATTTGAACAAGAAGTCGCTGATGACACGTGTCCCGCAGCCCCCGAGCCTTGAATCCAAATCCCCAAGGTTTGGAATAAAGGATCCAAAGAATCATGGCATGCAATATATAACAGCAAAGATTTGATGGTGAACATGGGCAATTTGGTGTAGTAAATTTGAAAACCTCTTTTTTCGAGATGAGTTCCCTAAAAAAATGATTAAACAAATAATATCCCTAACAAACACCCAAGATTACCTCTCAAATCAATCTTTGTGCTCTGAGCCAATGACTAAATAAGTCCTCTGGGTAATAATTTGCCCAAACCCCTTATTTCGGAATAAGTTCCCTAAAATAATGGTTAACAAACATGTACCCAAGATAAATCTTAAAATCCTCTTGGATCGGGTATTGTTGAGTAATTGTACAACATCCAGTATGTAGACATGAGAGCTGTCCATTGATGCACGCTTAGTGCCTTGTCCCATCAAGCCCCCAAGCCAGGGGCCAGATGAGAAGTATAAAACAGTCGTAGCGGAATGGTGGTGCTGGCCAGGGGCTAGGGATTGGGCATGTAGTCATTGGTGCTTGAGCAGTTGATGAAGCCATCTAGTCAGAATCGATCCCGACTAGGATTGTAGTCAAGTCAAGTCAAGTAGTTGAAGTAGTCAAACATGTGTAGAACCAGTCGTAAACAAGTAAAGTACTTGTCATGGAAGTAAGGCCCCTTCAATAACATAGTGTACAAGTCGAAAAACAAGTAATATGTTACTAGAATATAAGGGAGTGAGGCCCCTTTAGTAAACTTGCGTGTAGTACCAATCATAAACATGTAAAATGGAGTTATACTGGTAGAATCAATCTCTAGGCACCAAATAGAAGATGTCCCAAGTTGATCAAGGATGAAACCGGTGTAGATGTTCAATATTCCAAGAATTTGGAACCTCCTGGCCATCCGGGTACTGTAAGCGATAAGATCCAGGGCCTATAACCTTGTGCACGATGAAAGGTCCTTCCCACCGTGAATTAAGCTTGTGTATGATAGAATCATCCTGGTTTCATCGAAGAACCATATCTCCAACGTTGAAAGAGCATCATTGAATGTTCCTATCGTGGTAACGACGAACTCCTTGTAAGTAGCAGACCAACTGCAACAATGCATTGCATCAGATTTCTTCAGCTGAGTTGAGCTCAAGATGTCTTCAGCTTCAGCCTCACCCTCTTGATACATCTCCAGTTGTGGAGACTTCCACATCACATCAGCTGGTAATATGGCTTCAGTCCCGTATACGAGAAAGAAAGGTGACTGTCCTGTGGCTTTGCTTGGTTGTGTGCGAAGCCCCTAGACTACTGATGAGATCTCATTGATCCACTTGCCGCCCTTTTTCCTATTCTCGTCATAGTATTTTCTTCAATCCATCAAGAATCAAGCTATTGACACGCTCAACCTGGCCATTGGCCCGCGGGTGAGCCATTGTAACATATTTGACTTCAATGGAGCTGCATTCACAAAAATCCCAGAATTGATGCGATTGGAAATTGGATCCCAAATCTGTGATAATAGTGTTGGGGAAGCCAAAGTGGTGTAAGATGTCACACATGAAAGTAACCACTCGATCTGCAGTGAGCGTTGCAATTGGCTTGTACTCGATCCACTTGGTAAACTTGTCGATAGCCACCGACACGTGTGTGAAACCTCCTTGCGCAGTTGTTAAAGGCCCTATCATATCTAGGCCCCAGCATGCAAACGGCCATGAAGGTGGTATGGTGATGAGGTTATCACCTGGAACATGAGGCTATTTGCCAAAGAATTGGCAGTTGGTGCACCGACGAACGAGTGCTTCGGTATCTGCCAAAGCAGTCGGCCAGTAGAAACCAGAATGAAATGCCTTGCCGACTAGTGTGCGAGAAGCAGCATGGTTCCCGCACACGCCTTCGTAGGATTGCCCCCAATTTGAACATACCCTTTGCTATGCTGTAGGATGCAAGTAGCTTCAACACTTTTTGGGTCGACGCCAGGGGGTAGTTTGTGCTCCTTGATGTAGTCGATGAACGCCACCCTCCAGTCGACCTTGATCATCAAGACCTCTCGGTCGGGTTCCTTGGGACCCTGAGCAATGGAACTTGAGTCTGGTGCCCTGATGGAAGGGTGATGCAACTCGTGAACGAAAACTCCCGGTGGGACGTTAGCTCAATCAAAACCCAGTTTGGAGAGCACATCCGCGCCCACATTGTCGTCGTGAATTACATGGTGAATTTCCAACCCCAAGAACTTTTTCTCGAGCTTGCGTATTTCCATAACATAGGCATCCATGGTGTCCTTGTTGATGTCCCACTCCTTGTTGACTTGTTGAACCACCAGAAAGGAGTCACCATAGATGAGTAGTCGCTTGATGCCCAAAGAGATTTCCAGGCATAGCCCGTGCAAGTATTTGAAACACATACTTGAGTTGTTCTCCTCTCGGGCTGACGAAAAGTACTCCCGCACCACCGCCACCGAGCTTGAGTGAGCCGTCGAAGTACATGACCCAATGCTCTGTCTGGTTGGTTGGGGCTTCCACTTGGTTTTCTCGCCATTCCTCCATGAAGTCAACTAGTGCATGTGACTTGATGGCTGTTAGAGGCTTGAAGTCGAGTGTGAGGGCTCCCAGCTCCACCGCCCACTTGGAGATGCGCCCGATAGCATCCTGATTGTAGAGGATATCTGCCAATGGGAAGTCAGAGACCACTATGATATTGTATGTATCAAAGTAGTGGCGACGCTTCCTGGAAGTAATGAGTATACCGTAAAGTATTTTCTAAATCATTGGGTAATGAACCTTAGATTTAGAGAGAACTTCGCTGATGAAGTAAACTGGTCACTGCACCCCGAAGGCGTGGCCTTCTTCCTGTCATTCCACCATGATTGCTGTACTGACGACGTGAGTACTCACGGCGATGTAGAGGAGCAGGTTCTCGCCTGGTTGGGGGCAGTCAGGATGGGCGGCGATTGCAAATGGTGCTTGAGATCTTGCAGTGCCTGATTTGCCTCCTCGGTCCACTTGAACTTGTCGTGGGGCTTGAGCAATTTGAGGAAAGGTAGACCTATTTCTCCAAGTCTGGAGATGAATCTGTTCAAAGCTGCCATGCAACCAGTGAGCTTCTGGACGTCCTTGATCATCTTTGGAGCATCCATGGCTGTGATGGCATTGATCTTCTCCGGATTTGCTTCAATCCCATGTTACAATGAACCCGAGTAATTTGCCTTGGGGCATGCCAAAGACGGACTTCATTGCGTTAAGCTTCCATTGAAATCGTCGCAAGCTGTTGAAGGTCTCCTCGAGATCAGCGATGAACTCATCGAGGGATCTGGTCTTGATGACCACGTCATCCACGTATGCTTCAACGTTGCGGTGCAGCTGGTCAGCTAGGCACAGTTGGATGGCCCGTTGATAGGTTGCTCCTGCGTTCTTCAACCTGAAAGACATTGTAGTGTAAGCGTATGCTCCAAAGGGGGTGATGAACGCCGTTTTGATTTGGTCTTCCTCCTTGAGAGCTATCTGATGATAGCCCGAGTAGCAGTTGATGAAGGAGAGCAAGATGCAACCAGCCGTCGAGTCGATGACTTGGTTGATGTGTGAGAGCACGAAGGGGTCCTTTGGGCTGTGTTTATTAAGATCAGTATAATCCACACACATCCTCCATTAATTGTTATTCTTTCAAAATACAAGTACAGGGTTAGCTAGCCACTCGGGGTGGTACACTTCTTTAATAAAACCAGCCGTTAGTAGTTTAGCTAACTCTTTCTTGATGGCCTCCCTTTTGTCGGGGGTGAAGCGTCGTAGTCGTTGCTTCTTCGGAGTGGCTTTAGGGTCAACTTTTAGGCAATGTTCAATCAACTCCTTGGGCACCCCTGGCATATCCGCCGGTTTCCATGTGAATATGTCCCGGTTAGCCCTAAGGAAGTTGATAAGCGCGCTTTCCTATTTGTCGCCTAAGCCACCCCCAATCAAAGCGAGGTGTAAGCAGACCTCCACCATCCTCATCCTCACTCCCTGCACCTGCCATGGTTAGCTTGCAGCAAACAAAGTCACAAGAAGTTGCCTACCAACTAAAGGAAATAGGTGGTGGCACACTATATGTTCACTCACACTCGTCCATTCAAGTTCTTACATGTTCTTACCAAGCAAGGTAGGAGGTGTCGGCAGCCAACAAGAACAACACAAATGGTTACACAAGCACAACCCCGTGATGTAGTAGATAATTTGTGGAGCTATAGGTGGCTGCAAACAAAACAAATCAAGGCACAGCTAGAACAACATTAGTCAAAGCAAGTTGAATAGACATTCATTGATGGTCCTATGCTAGTCCTAGTGCCAAATCAAGCTAGAGATGTGAGCCTGAACGCACATGTTGTCACACACCAAGACAGCAAGGAATGCAAGAAAACAACAGCTCTATTCCCTTCACTTTTTTTTCTCTTCTCTTCTCGTTCTTTTTTTTGCTCTTTATTTTTCAGGGGCTAAAACTCTTTTGAAAACCCAACAAACCAAACAAAGGGATTGCTGCACACAAGTCCTTTGAAATCAGTTCCAACATCTCAACTTCCAGACAGCAGGTCGTGAATCTCAAGTGCTATTGCGATGCGCTCAGAAGGAGTTAGGGAGAAAATTTAGATCCGTTGGAAAGAACATGAGATAAGCTTTCCAGATTGTATTTAAACATTCAAATCGGACATGTAACACAAGATATAGAACTGTTTTCTTCCAGTGCTAAGATCTGGGAAGATGGATTCGTGGTGGCAGAAATGACAGCGGAAATATGAATATATTTGGTGGATTTCGTGGTGACTAAAATGTGACTAGAACTCAAAACTCTAAAGATTGAACCACTAAGAACTAGCAACTAGCCCAAACAATGCAACTAAAAACTCAACAAGCAAAGAACTAAGCAGAACAGCAAAAGCTCAAACTTGTTGTTGGGATTTTCAGATCTAGCCTATTTTTGTGTAGTTGTCTGGACTGTAGGTAAGGGATCCGTAGAATCTCTCACCAAAAAAAAACTTGCTCTGATTACCACATGATGGAACCCGCTGGGGTTTGCTCCCGATCTTTCGATGAGAGTGGGGGATAACTCGATTTGAGGAGGATCGACGTTGTGCTGCCTGACTACAACACCACAAGGGCTGCGCTGCGCCTTAGCGACAGTTACACCGCCTCCAATTTGTGTTGTTCTTGCTGTGCCAAGAACAACCTTGAACCTACAAGCAAATCGAAGAACAAGCAAGGACAAGGGGACAAGCAAGCAGCACACAGACCTTGCCCAAAGGATAAATCTGATACACACGAAGTTGGGGTTCTGAATCGAGCAAATCGGGTGGTCTAATCGACACACGCATTTACAAGGAAGTAGCCATAGCTAACTTACAACCAAACAAAACCCAAATCTCAAATGGTGGTTGCTGGTGGTTTATCTAGGTGGGGGAGCAGCCAAGAGGCGTGGGGGGGGTGTAAACCCTAACTTAGAATGGGCCCCTAGTGGGCTGAACTAGATACAAGGGCCTCAGCCCAAGACTGGAAGACTAAACATCATTTTGCCGATTCTGCTTAACTCCTTTGGAATTTCGTCTTGAGGTTGGATCCATCTGAAAGTAGACTTCAGGAGCTTTCCAACAAGTACTCATAGGCTTCGAACAATATTCGGAGCTAAGAGTTATGGCCTTCCGAAGTTGCCCCTTTCTGGAGGTCCGAACTGGTATGGTCCGATCTGATCATCCACACTCGCTTTCTTGTCGTGTTTGCTCTCCCTCCAATCTGGTTCATGTCCCAAGTTCCTAAGAATAAGAAAAGCATCACAAGAATTTAGTAGTACCCCATTCATGGATGATGGTTTATGGACAGCGAGGAACGAGTTTACCTGATAATTTAGCTCTCGTGCACGAGCTCTTGTCATTGGTCCTTGCTGCGTAGTAGGCATGGGTGTATCGTTGGGAGGAATGTCCTCATCACTTCTTTAATAAAACCAGCCATGAGTAGTTTAGCTAACTCTTTCTTGATGGCCTCCCTTTTGTCGGGGGTGAAGCGTCGTAGTCGTTGCTTCTTCGGAGTGGCTTTAGGGTCAACTTTTAGGCAATGCTCAATCAACTCCTTGGGCACCCCTGGCATATCCGCTGGTTTCCATGTGAATATGTCCGGTTAGCCCTAAGGAAGTTGATGAGCGCGCTTTCCTATTTGTCGCCTAAACCGCCCCCAATCAAAGCGGTCTTGGATGGGTCACCTTCTTCCAACTAGACGGTCTTGATGTTGACGTCGCTGGGGTTGGGTTTATGTGACACCCTAGGTGTCAAAATTTTAAAACACTAGGAAGTAATGTGTAATGTGTGTATTGAATTGTGTGCAATTGTGTGAATGAGTGAATATAAGGACTTATGAGTAATTTTTCAAAAGTAGGAATCCTTTTATGCAAAATGTTTGAATTACACATGTAACTTCCAATTTTGACTAGGGTTCAAAGTGTAAAAGTGTACGGAATTCAGTCCAAAAGTATACGGAATTTACTTAACTAAGGACAAAAACTTTGAAAAGTTTAAATTGAGTCTAAAGTTTGTAAATAAAGCTCTATCCTTTGAGTTTTTGAATGGGAACCCTAAATAAAAGTTATAGGGTTTGAAAATAACTACAACTTTTATTTGTACCATTTCCTCATTTGAGCTTTAGAACAGCGGAGAAATTTGATTTACAGAGAGGTCCCTGGAACTTTTGATTTTGCAAATCAGCCCCTAGCGCCACCCCTTCTTCTTCCTCCTCTGCCTCCTCCTCTGCTGCGTGACAGCGCCACTGTAGGCCCTCATGCCGCGCCGCCCAAGGCTCTCTCCTGCTCCAGCGCCGCTCCATGCGTCACCCCCGAGCTCGCCCACCGCCTTAGCTTCTCCCTACTGGCTTTCCCCGAGCGCGCCGCGTCGCCGCCCGAGCCGCCAGCAACTGCTTGCCATCACCACCATAGCTCACCGCCGCTGCAGCTCTGCCGGCGCCATTTTCTACTTGGGTAGCATCCACGCATCATCTTCAAGCCGGCCACCGCTCTAGCTCCTTCCCTCTTGTTGTCTTCCGCGCACGCCACGCCGCCCCGCCTCTGCCCGAGCTCCGCCCGGTCGCCACGATGCGCCGCCGATCGCCAGCAGCAGCTACTGCGCGCCGTGCCACTTCTTAACCCCACAGCATGACCAGGAGCTTCCCTTCGACTACTTATACCCGCTTGCATGACCGTCATTTTCTTTTCTCAACTTCATCTCCACTGGATCACCGCCGCGCTCACCTTCTGCCGCCGACCGCCGCGCCATCGTCAGCTCGCCCCGCTCCTTCTCAGACCACGACAGCCCCCTCAGTAGCTTCGCCGTGATCTCGTGAAGCTCACCAACCCTTCCATCGCCACCCTTAAGCACTGCATCCACCTCACCGACGAGCTCCCCCTTCGCCGCCGTCCTGGGCAGCCGTGGGAACTCGTCCGTCCAGCCGTCCTAGCTCTCGACAAGGTGACCAATCACACCGCCTTACTCTCCTGGAGCTTTTCCCCCACCTCTGATCCATCGCCGGTGAGCCGTCATGCCGGAACACCGTCGCCGTGGTTGAGCTCCATCACCGCCGCCTCGGTTCACCGCCGTTCCACCCCTCCGGCCAACTCCTACCTGCACATCACCCCTAGCTAGGACCGCCCTAGTCCCCTGAACCTTCCTGGCCGGTTCCCCCTCGCCGCCGGCGATCGCCGTCGTCGAAATTTGGCCGGCATATCTCAGCCTCTCTGTCCCGATGAGGCAAGGACCCAATTGCAATGATTTAAATCTTTCCGAGGGCCTGACTACAAGATTCCAGTCCCTTCCCTCTTTTCAAAATCAGTGATCTTTAGAAATTTGTAGAAATTGGTAGAAAATTCAGAAAAATGTCAAACCAGTTTTGTTTGAATCTTTGAAGTAAATTCTACAACTTTTGTTACTAAAGTTTGGTTGAAACCAAATATGTTTTGAGTTATTTTAAAACTTAACAAAAGGGTATCTTGAGCATAACTTGTGCATGCTAGCTCTAGTGTTTGTGATTTTTGGTATGTAGCCTATTTAGGGTATGAGTAAGCTTGTGTGCAAATTTTAAGTATAGTACTAAACTCTAATTTGAATTAAATTAAACTTAAACAAATCAAGCTTGAAATGGTTTAAATTCATTCAAGCATGCTACTAAGGTTTTTATGCTTAAATGTTTTTACCATATGAGGTTCTGTAGTGGAGTAGTTCATAGTAAAATTTTCAAGATTTATAGCACTGATTTGCCTAAGGTTTAGATTTAAACTTGAAGTTTGAACTTAATTCAAATACTTTAGTTTCTATTTTTAGAAATTATGAAAAATTCGTAGTAAGCTCATCCACTAGAAGTGAGCTTACCCACAAAAATTCAAGGCCATAGCCTTTGTGGATTTCAAAATAAAAATTAAACTTGTTAACTTAATGCAAATAATTCAACTAATTAGGGCAATTGGAATAAAATACAAAAAGTAGGTTTGATTTCAACTTTCCTATTTTATGAAATGGTGTTTATCAATTGGTTGGATTGCAACTTTATCATGAAGTAAAATTCATAACTCAAGAACCATCTAATTCAAACCATTGCATATCATGTAGAGTCAACGACACTCGACGACGGAGACTACGAGCTAGTCCCAGAGCCCGAGCCAGGATTTTCTGAAGATCCTGCGAACGTCGCCGAGGATATAATAGAAGCCCCGAACCAAAGTTCGGAAGTCTTTGACACCACTGAGCCTAGCCCCGCTCAAGAAGGCAAGCCCCGGTGCATAACCCAATATTTCAAATTATTGCACTTATAAAGTTATATATATCTATATTATGCATTAAGTCTAGGAGTTGACATGGAACCTTAGATGCATGAATCCTAGGAACCTTTGTATTGTGCCCGAGTCCTTATCGTATAGATGCTCTGCTAATAGGACCGGCAGAAGTCGAGTGATTTCCGATCACTCGCGCGATATA
This sequence comes from Panicum hallii, assembly GCF_002211085.1. NCBI lineage: Eukaryota > Viridiplantae > Streptophyta > Magnoliopsida > Poales > Poaceae > Panicum > Panicum hallii. The sequence goes on from NC_038050.1 coordinate 28,662,598, forward strand.
GGAGTTAAATGTTTACTATTCTGCAATCACTATAAGGATGATGGACGGGGTCATATGCGGTATCATGACTCGGAAGGTTACCCCGTTTGTGTTGATAAAAGTTGATAAGGTCGCAGTGTGTGGTAGCTGTGGTCAAGCGTTTGAAAGTACTAGCCACATGCCGTAAATATAGTACGCGGTAAGCCTAGTACCGGATTGGCCCGGCAAATGGACACGTCTCCACCACTCGATTGATTAGTTTTTGTTATACACACGCACCGACGTGTAGGAGTATGTTCTGTGTAGCAGACAGGAGTACGATCATGTAGTCATGCTACAGATGTACGTCCTACACATTGGATGTGCATACTGATGAGGACATCAACTACAACACGAGTACGTCTACGCCAGCAGCACCTTTTCCGGCGACACCAGATGCTCCTCCACCCCAGGCGCCACCTCCTTTTGGGCCAATCACTCGGGCCCGTGCAAGAGAACTAAACTTCGTCATGCTACTGAAGAACGAAGGCCCAGAAGAATAGATGCTGGCCCAACTGAGGCCTTTGCGTGGGCGCCTAGGGCTGACCACCACTAGGGGCTGCGCCCCCTTCCTGGCCGCCCTTTCCTAGGGTTGCGCCCCTCTCTTCCTCTATTTAGATAGAGTCATCATTGTTTTCCAGACTTGAGTTTTGTTTTACATCTAGCTTTAGCTACTCTCGAACACGCGCAAATACGCGCTGTCCTCGTGAGATTCAGAACTCCACCTTCGAGTGATATTGTGATTGCTCGCATCTTTTTCTTGTTCGTTCTTCGATTGCGTGCAGGAAACGATCTTCGTGATCAGGCTGATCTTGCATCAACAAGGTCGGTAACCACAGGAAGTTGGTTCAGCGATTGCATTGGCGCTTCGGGCTCGCTCGTCGTAGTCGGATCGTGAGGGTCATCTTCCACCAGATCGAAATTAACTCCACTCACCGAAAGATCGGGCACTCCGACTCTATCAAGTGGTATCAGCTTTCCAGGTTGATCGGTGAGTTTATCGAGTGTTTTTCTTTTGCCCTTCCTACAGTCCACAAAAACCAAAACAAAAATTTATTTTCAGGTTAGATCTTGTCCCAGCAACCTTTTTAGCCTCGAGCATTCTTTCAATACTTGCGTTGTTGAATTTGTGTGCTGTACACTTCAATTGTTGCTGGTTACTTGTGTTTTTGCCCCACGCACGCCGCAACCCTACCACACACGCCGCACCCTTCTTCCCTGATCGCGTCCTGGTCACACGTGCCGTAGCGCCGCCGGCCCTGTTTCATCCTCCCGCACTCCTGTGTGAAAGGAAAGTCCAAAAAAAAAAGGAAAGAAAGCAATCAAAAAAAAAAAGGAAAGTCAAAAAAAAAAAGAGGAACGGGCAAGGAGTCCGGGCACAGGACGGCCGCACATCCCCCTTACACACGTCGGGACCGAATCAGACTCGATCGCCCTTCCCTCCACCCCACCTCCACAACGCGCCGTGACCGACTCGGTCACCTGCCCAGGTTTTTTCCCCCCCCCCCCCTTCCCCACGCCGTGCCAGTTTTTCACATCCGTATCTCTCTTTCTTGGTACCATATTCTGAGGTTCGCCTTACTCTAGAGAGAGAGTGTGTGTCGTAACTTGCTGTTTGAGATCCTCTGTGTTCATATTATCGGTTTTGAGGACTCTTGGCAAAAAAAAAACAGAAACGCAGAAACAAAACAGGGGGAAACCGAAAGGAGGTTACCTTCGTTTGGGCGTTCTCCGCAGGACGCCCAGGTTCCTTGTTTTCTCTCTTGTGTTTTTTTTTCTTTGCCCCCCATACCCTTGCTCACCTTTTGCACTTTGTTTCCAGCAGCTTTGATTACGTGTTTGGCACTATAATTCAACCTTGCAATATTGTTTGATTGTGCTAACCCTTGAATTGAGTGCAGCCTACCCAGAACTCCACATAGTTCTACGACGAGCAGACTTTGTTTCTCCAGGCAATCGCTCCTCCAATCTTTCGCCGGTTCTACCTGTTGATTGCAGATCACCCCTGTGTGCTTGGTACGAACGGATAAGAACTTGATAACAGCACTACTGTGAGCGCCTTGTGAGCCGTTACACCCTTGTCGTCGTCGGCTTTGTTTTTGTGTTTGCGCTAACTATGGCAGGAGACGAAGGCACAGCGGATGAACAGTTGCAGGACATGCGGACACGAGTTGACGGCCTTGCTGCGGACATCAAGACGATGCATGAACGGCTTGACTCGACGATCACGTCATCGACCGAGAGGTTCGATCAGCTCGACCTCGCTCAAACGGCCGCTAGGACCACGCTCGACACCATTGTGGCACGGCTAGACGCATTGAACACAACGATCACGGAGTTGCAGCAGGATTATGGCGGTGACACGGAGCCAGATGAGGGAGCTCGTCGCGGTCGTGCCCGCCGTGTGGTACGCCATCAACATAATGACCCATTTGCTAAGATTAAATTTAAAATTCCATCTTCTACTGGCAAATATGATCCTGCTGCATATCTTGATTGGGAACTAGAGGTCGACCAGAAATTTTCATGCCATGACATTCCTGCTAGTTCTCAAGTTAAAGCTGCTATTAGTGAATTTACTGATTTTGCTTTAATTTGGTGGCGTGAATATAAGCAAAAACATCCCCCTCCCACCACTTGGACTCAATTAAAAGCTGCCATGCGACACAGATTTGTCCCTTCATATTATGCACGAGATTTGCTTGAAAAAATGCAGTGCTTTCGACAAGGTCAACAATCTGTTGAGGACTACTATCAGGAGCTACAAAAAGGTATGATTCGTTGTGGTTTGTTTGAGATAGACGACGCTGCTATGGCACGTTTTCGCGGTGGTTTGAACCGCGAAATTCAGGACATACTTGATTATAAGGAATATAATGATATGACCACATTGTTTGCATATGCTTGCAAAGCTGAACGTGAAGTGCAGGGTCGCCGCTCGAAGACATTTTCTAACTCTTTTGCAGGAAGAAGCCCGGCAGCCAGCTCGGCACCTGCCCTGCATGCGCCATCCACGACCAGCACTACACCGCGCGAGAGGCCGGCCAAACCTGCAGCACCCCCGTCCACAGGCGCTGCTCCTTCCACAGGACGTACACGGGATATTCAGTGCCATCGTTGCAAAGGATTTGGGCACATGATTCGGGACTGCCCAAACAAGCGCACCTTGCTCATACGTGACAATGGTGAGTACTCGTCCGCTAGTGATTCCGAGGACACTCATCATACTATGCTTGCCACTGACCATGCAGCTAAGGCGGAGTTACATGTCAACCCGGGCGACGCCGATAGGTATGAAAGTCTTGTTGCGCAGCGTGTTCTTAGTACACAGGTCGTCCCGCCCGAGAAGAATCAGCGACACACTCTGTTCCATACAAAGGGCGTTGTGCAGGAGCGGTCGATTCGCATCATCATCGACAGCGGCAGCTGCAACAACTTGGCGAGTACCGTGCTGGTCGAGAAGTTGTCCTTACCCACTCGTAAGCATCCAAATCCATATCACATTCAGTGGCTTAATGATGGTGGCAAAATTAGAGTAACACGGTCCGTGCGTGTTCCTTTCTCCATGGGTGCTTATTCTGATTTTGTCGATTGTGATGTTATTCCCATGGAAGCATGCTCTTTGTTACTTGGTAGACCTTGGCAATATGATACTGATAGCTTGCATCATGGTCGTTCGAATCATTATTCTTTCATGTTTAAGGGTCAGAAAATAATTATACATCCAATGACACCTGAACAAATTGTTAAAGATGATCTTGCTCGAGCTGCTAGGAATGCTAAACAACTTGAACCATCACCATCGACTTCTAATTCTGAAATCAAGTTGAATGCTCCTGTTTTACTTGCTCAACGTGCTGATTTTGATGATCTCCGCGATGCTCACTTGCCCTACTATGCACTTGTATGCTCTAGTATGCTCGTTTCACTTGATGATGCACCGTCTTTGGATATTCCTCCTGCGGTTGCTAACCTTTTGCAGGAGTACGCTGATGTCTTTCCCAAAGACTTGCCACCGGGTCTTCCCCCGCTCCGTGGAATTGAGCATCAGATCGATCTCATTCCCGGCGCACAGCTTCCGAACCGCGCACCATACCGTACAAATCCGGATGAGACGAAGGAGATCCAGCGCCAGGTGCAGGCGTTGCTTGACAAGGGTTACATTCGTGAGTCTCTTAGCCCTTGCTCAGTTCCTGTGTTACTTGTTCCAAAGAAAGATGGCTCATGGTGTATGTGTGTAGACTGTCGCGCTATTAATAACATCACCATTCGTTATCGATACCCTATACCACGCCTTGATGATATGCTAGATGAGCTTAGTGGCGCCATTCTTTTCACTAAAATTGATTTGCGTAGTGGTTACCATCAGATTCGAATGAAATTGGGTGATGAATGGAAAACGGCTTTTAAAATGAAATTTGGGTTATATGAATGGTTGGTTATGCCGTTTGGTTTGACTAATGCTCCCAGCACCTTTATGCGTTTGATGAATGAAGTTCTAAGGCCCTTCATAGGATTGTTTGTTGTTGTCTATTTTGATGATATCCTTATTTACAGCAAGACTATGGAAGCGCATTTAGAACATTTGAGTACTGTTTTTGATGCGTTGCGTGCAGCTCGCTTATTTGGTAACATGGAAAAATGCATCTTTTGCACGCAACGTGTTTCGTTTCTTGGCTATGTTGTGACTCCGCAGGGCATTGAGGTGGACAGCAGCAAGATTGATGCCATTCGGGAATGGCCTACACCGACGACGGTTACACAGATTCGGAGCTTTCTTGGACTTGCAGGATTCTACCGTCGGTTCGTCCGTGATTTCAGCTCCATTGCAGCCCCTTTGCACGAGCTTACAAAAAAAGGTGCGCCATTTGCTTGGGGCGACTCGCAGGAGGTAGCGTTCAACACTTTGAAAGATAAGTTAACACATGCTCCCCTCTTGCAATTGCCCGATTTTAATAAAGTGTTTGAGCTTGAATGTGATGCTAGCGGTATTGGGCTAGGTGCTGTTTTGTTACAAGAAGGAAAACCGGTTGCTTATTTTAGTGAGAAATTAAGCGGTGCTAGCCTGAGATATTCTACTTATGATAAGGAGCTTTATGCTTTAGTTCGCACTTTGCAAACATGGCAGCACTATCTTTGGCATCGCGAGTTTATCATCCATTCTGATCATGAGGCTTTGAAACATATTCGTACCCAAACAAATCTGAACTGTCGTCATGCTAATTGGGTAGAATTCATTGAGTCTTTCCCTTACATTATTAAACACAAGAATGGGAAGGAAAATGTCATTGCAGATGCTTTGTCTCGTCGATATACCATGTTGTCCCAGTTAGATTTTAAAATCTTTGGCTTGCAAACTGTGAAAGATCAATATGTTGATGATGCTGATTTTAAAGATATCTTAGCTCATTGTATGGACGGCAAACCATGGGGCAAATTTTACTTGCAGGATGGGTTCCTGTTTCGCGCTAACAAGCTGTGTGTTCCAGTAAGCTCGGTTCGTCTTTTGTTGTTACAGGAAGCACACGGAGGCGGTCTCATGGGACACTTTAGCGTCTACAAGACGCATGAGGTACTGGCCGCCCACTTCTTTTGGCCCCGGATGCGCCGTGATGTCGAGCGCCTTGTTGCCCGCTGCACTACTTGTCAGAAAGCTAAGTCACGACTGAACAATAATGGTTTGTATATGCCTTTGCCTGAACCTACTTCCCCTTGGCTTGATATTTCTATGGACTTTATTTTGGGATTGCCTAGAACTAAGAAGGGGAGGGATAGCATTTTTGTGGTTGTTGATAGATTCTCCAAAATGGCTCATTTTATACCATGTCATAAGACTGATGATGCTAGCAGTGTTGCTGAATTGTTCTTTCGCGAGATTATTCGTTTGCATGGTATTCCGAATACAATTGTCTCTGATCGTGATGCTAAGTTTCTTAGTCATTTTTGGAGATCACTTTGGAATAAAATGGGAACTAAATTGCTGTTTAGCACAACTTGTCACCCTCAGACTGATGGACAAACTGAGCTGGTTAATAGAACTTTGTCAACCATGCTTAGGGCTGTTTTAGACAAAAATTTGAAACGTTGGGAAGATTGCCTGCCTCATGTTGAGTTTGCTTATAATCATGCAACACATTCTTCTACAAAGATGTGCCCTTTTCAGATTGTTTATGGTTATATTCCTCGGGCGCCTATTGATTTGTTTTCGCTTGATGCTGCGGACGCCCCACACATAGATGCTGTTGCCCATGTTGAACACATGATTAATTTGCATGAACAGACTCAACAAAACATTGCTGCTGCTAATGCTAAATATCAGGTTGCTGGTAGTAAAGGTCGAAAACTTGTTACTTTTGAACCTGGTGATATGGTTTGGTTGCATTTGAGAAAGGATTGGTTTCCTACTTTACGCCGTTCTAAATTGATGCCTCGTGCTGCTGGTCCTTTTAAGGTGCTAACCAAGATTAATGATAATGCTTATGTCCTTGACCTGCCTGCGGAGCTTGGTGTTTCCACTAGTTTTAATGTTGCAGATTTGAAGCCATATGTGGGCGAGGATGAGGAGTTGCCGTCGAGGACGACTTCAGTTCTAGAAGGGGAGGATGATGAGGACATCAACTACAACACGAGTACGTCTACGCCAGCAGCACCTTTTCCGGCGACACCAGATGCTCCTCCACCCCAGGCGCCACCTCCTTTTGGGCCAATCACTCGGGCCCGTGCAAGAGAACTAAACTTCGTCATGCTACTGAAGAACGAAGGCCCAGAAGAATAGATGCTGGCCCAACTGAGGCCTTTGCGTGGGCGCCTAGGGCTGACCACCACTAGGGGCTGCGCCCCCTTCCTGGCCGCCCTTTCCTAGGGTTGCGCCCCTCTCTTCCTCTATTTAGATAGAGTCATCATTGTTTTCCAGACTTGAGTTTTATTTTACATCTAGCTTTAGCTACTCTCGAACACGCGCAAATACGCGCTATCCTCGTGAGATTCAGAACTCCACCTTCGAGTGATATTGTGATTGCTCGCATCTTTTTCTTGTTCGTTCTTCGATTGCGTGCAGGAAACGATCTTCGTGATCAGGCTGATCTTGCATCAACAAGGTCGGTAACCACAGGAAGTTGGTTCAGCGATTGCATTGGCGCTTCGGGCTCGCTCGCTGTAGTCGGATCGTGAGGGTCATCTTCCACCAGATCGAAATTAACTCCACTCACCGAAAGATCGGGCACTCCGACTCTATCACATACGGTCCTGCAGTCGCTTGTGTTGGCCCTGATCCATAACCCAAAATATGATGGAAACGGTTGTTCGAAAAGTTAAGTTTCTAAACGTGTGACTTAGGTCTACCCTTGCAAGGTTTGAAATTCGATTCAGAATCGTCCGTTTCTCGTGGAGATTGAGACTGCTGCTCTTTCTACCACATAGAGTAAGAACAGTAACTATTGTTAAGATAATCTTGATGGATGTGAAGCTCTACCTTGTTTGTCTAATATAGGTGCTTACCTAGATTGGTTAATGAAATTAGAATCTGAAAGCTAAAATATGAAAATTAGATCATACTCTTTGTTGCTTTTCAGCAAAAAGAAAACCAGAGCCTCTCAATCCTTCATGGTCTTGTGATGGGCTAAGTATACCCAATCTCGGGTAAGTCTTGCTGAGTATTAGTATACTCAGTCTTGCTAGTCTATCTTTCAGGTATGGCCGCTGAAAACCAAACGGATAGTCCAGCCTGGCCCTTCTCTCTTCCGTGTGGCTGGTCCATGGAGTGGGATCCGTCCCTGGCTGACAATGACCCTCCGGAATGATGCCATGTTTGGGGCGAAGCATGGTGTCAACTTTCGCGATGTGTGTAGTCGCGATGTTAATAACTTTCTCTCTTCCGCTATGACTCTGGACAAGTTGTTTAGCTTGTTGTTTTAAACAATGTCTGTATAAGTTTACTTACTTTTGAAACAGTTTGTAATAATGTTTACTTATTCTATGGACTAAAAGTTGGTGAGCTATTACGTGATTGTAAACTCGCCTTCGTGTGAGGTAAACCTGCTTCGATCCTGTTGAACCGTGGTTGTATCGGGTGGTGACCCGACAGACTAATGGGTTGTTCCATTTGAAGTGCGTTGAGTTATGATCGCCTGTATAGCGATGACTAGCGCGCTTGAGCCGGAATAATTCAGGCGGTTCTGCCGCAGTTTAACCCTCGACTGGCTAGGCGCTGGTTGGAGATCTCCATCTCTGTGTTGGTCAGCTTCAGCGTGGTCGCGAGTACTTCAGCAGATGGCTCTGGCATGCATGAAGTTGTGGTGTGCTCGATCACCTCCTGGTCGTAGTCATACGACTTCTTCAGGTCACCATAGAGTGTGAGTACACCTATCTTACCTGGAATCTTGAGTAGCTGGTAGACTTAGTGGGGCAAGGCCATGAATCTGGCTAGTGCCGGTCTGCCAAGGATGGCAAGGTACGAAGAGTCGAAATCCGCCACCTTGAACTTTATGTACTCGGTGTGGTAGTTGTCTTTTATCCCGAAGGTGACTGGCAGGACCACTGAACCGAGTGGTGTAGCTGCGTTACCCGGGACGGTGCCATAGAAGGGAGTTTTGTTGGGAGTGAGCATCTTGGAGATGTCCAGTCCCATCTTCTTCAAGGTACTCGCGAAGAGCATGTTGAGGCTACTCCCGCCATCGATGAGTACTCGGGTGAGCTGTGAGCCCACCACGATAGGGTCTAGGACAAGTGGGAATTTTCCCAGCTCGGAGAAGCTGGTCCATTGATCTTCCTTGGAGAAGGAGATCGGGACCTCGCTGTATCTCAGAGGCCTTGTTGTGGCCGGCTCCACAGAGAGTATTTCGCGCAGGGTTAGCTTCTGCGCGCGCTTGGAGGGGAATCCTCTGTCTCTGCCGAAGATGACGTTGATGACGTTCTTCGGATCCTGGAAGTCCTGAGCCCCCGACTTATCACCTCCCTCATCATCCTCCTTGTCTTTTCGCTTTCCTGCTTGATGGAGGGGTGGTGCGTTGAGTGATTTGCGGATGGTGATGCACTCGAAGAGCGTGTGCCATGACTTCGGGTGTACCGGGCATTGCTTGTGCATGACTTGCTCGTATTCCAAGTGGTTGTTTCCCAACTTCTTGCCACGGGTTGCACTCGACAGTCGCGACTTCATGGTCTGGCTTACGCTTTCGGATGTTACCTGAGTGGTTCCGCTGGCTTTTGTCAAAGTGGCCGTTGCCATTGCCTTGCTTGTCGTGGTTGCGCTTGGGGAAGCGGTTGTTTTCCTCATCCTCCTGGTCGGCCCACCATGCCATCAGATCACACAGCTCCACGGCAGTAGTAGGGCAGTTCCGCCCAAAGTCATCGTACGTATTCTTTGAGAAGAGGCCATTTTGAAAACAATGAATGACGTCCTCATCGGTGATGTTGGTGATGGTGGCGCGCGTCTTGAAGAAACATCATGTGTAGGACCTAAGGGTCTCGTTCATCTCTTGCTTCACCTGGGATAGGTCATGGCGAGTGCCCGCCCTGATCATGGATCCTTGGAAGTTGTCAATGAAGGCCTTCTTGAGATCCTCCCACGAGTCAATGGAGTTTGGCTTGAGGCTTTCAAGCCACGTGAGGGGCGCAGACTCTAGAGCCACCAGGAAGTAGAGAGCTTTGGTGGAGTTGGATCCCCCTGAAACTTCAATGGCAACGAAGTAGCATCAATCCACTAGCGTGGGTCCTACTTACCGTCGTACGTGGGGATTCCGACTGGTTTGAAGTCCTTTGGATAGGACTTGTCGGTGATGCTGGTGAAGGCGGGGAGGCGGTCACTGTCGTTGTCATCATGGTGTCTGCCGGTATGGTCCCTTCTCCTTGCTTCAATGACAAGCCGCGCATTGCGGCCTTCATTGATCGTCTGCCTGAGGTTGATCGTGGGAGCGTCGTGGAGGTTGGCCTCGACTGGATCTTGGTGGTGATGCCTTGCCCGACGCTGGTTGCGAGGGGGTTGTTGTACTTCTTGTTTGTTGTTGCCACGCGCGGATGGGTGGCCCTCGTTGTGCTAGCTGGCGGTTATCGTTCCTCCGACTCCCATGGCCTCCTCCGGGGTGCGACTGATAAGCACGGTATCACCATGGTGCTCAGACCTCGAGGGCTGATTTCGAGTGGGAGACACTGGATGTTGCCCATCAAGTTTCACGAGCACGCTCTGGGTCAAGTACTACAGGCTTTGTATCTGAGGGTTGGATGGGAGTTGTTGAGCTAGGAGTACTGCTTCTGCGATGGCGCCAATCGGCATACGGTAATCGCGGTCCGCGACTGCTGCAAAAGTATTGTTAAGATCCCTTGGTATGCGAGCGCGATTATGCGCGTTGCGCCTGTGTTGAGCGTGCTTGGCGTTCTTTCCCGCCAGATCCTTCGATGCTCCTCATCTTTATCTTGGGGAGCGTCAGCTGTGGGCTCATCAGTTGAGACGTCCGCGAGTTGTTCATTGTCATATTGGGGGTCCAGCTCGTCTTCCTCCATGTTGCAAAGGGAGGCCATACAGGTTTGACAATCCAACGAAAGGTTAGCCCTAAGGCTGTGGTCGAGTAGCTCTATGCTACTTTCTCCTTCCTCCATGATGGGAGAAAGAGGTCTACCCTCCTGGAAGGGTAGTTCCTACGTGAAGGCCACAAGGCGGGAGTCATAATCGAGTAGTTCGAATGGCACAAGGCCACAAGTCCTTCCAATACACGAAACGTCCTTGTGGCATTGATGTGATGGTTAAACCAAGAAGGCTACCCGAAAAAGATTCGGTGTGGCCATCAGGTTGCGAGTGGTTTTCAAGGGTGGGGGCCGCCCGACAAGCGGTGACTCCCACGTCTCCGAGTCCTTTTTGGAGCCGGCTTGAAGATGTAGTACTGCACGAGGAGTACTCTTTGTTTGAGTCCGAGTAGGTGTCGAAAATGGGGGCCGCCCGGCCCGCAGTGGCGCCCACGTCCTTGATCTTGAGAAGCAGATCCAAATCCTCCTCCAAGTCGGAGAGGGATTTAGATCGTGAGATCTTTTCAGATCGGTTTGAATCTGACTCGAATAGATCTGGTGCGTCATGAGTGGAAGTCATGTTGAAAATGAACATGTTCTCAATCTGCTGGGCCAGATCGGGAAGCAGCACCTCATCGAGGTTGTCGAAGAAGTCATCCAGGTTGCTGCTTCAGGTTGATGAAGTCGCCTCTAGCTCCTTGGAGTCGGCTAGGTGACTGTTGAAGCCACCCAAACCATTGGCGACGTAGATCCAAGAGCTGAAGATGAATGTCGTGCCCTCGTCGAGCACAGCGCTGGTGAAGTTGAAAGATGCCATCGAATTCTCCGGTGGATGCTCGATGAACACACCTACCTGGGGCCAGCTGTTGGTGTTTTACCGCCATGCCTACCGGGGGATACTCCCAAGGTGGTGAGTTTTGTAGGTAGGGTGTCGCCGAGATCAGGTACTCGAAGGTGCAAATGAACACAGGTTCGGGCCGCCGAGTGCGTAATACCCTACATCTTGTGTAGTTTGTATTGCCTTTGATGATGATTGTCCCCGAGGGGGTTCCTGTCCGCCCTTATATAGTCTGGGGGGACAGGTTTACATGGAAGTGCTAGTCGGGTATAAGCCCAGGAGTCCTACCCGAGTACTTCTCAGGTACTTTCCTACCGTGTCCTACTAGTCTAACAACTCTACGAGTAATCCTACTGCATTACGAGTAGTTACAACAGATGTAGGACGTGGGCCATGTCCCATCCCGTAACCTAGGAGAAGTATGCCATGTGTGCAGTCCTGTGCACCCGAGTCTGACAACTACATCTTCGACTGCATCACTATATCAACGACTGCATCGAGTACATCTCCGATTGCTTCGACAATATCTCTATCTGCTTCAACTACATCTTCAACTGCTTCAACTTTACCTTTGTCTATGATGACTATAGTTTTGACTACCCTGCATTTTTGACTAAATCGACAGCCTTTCCGACTGCTTCATCTACATCTGTGACTACTACGACTGTATCTTTGACTGCTCCAGCTATAACTCCGACTACATGGTCTTCATTTTCAATTACACTGTATCTTCGACTACTTTGACTGCCCATTCGTCTGCTTCAACTGTACTTCCAACTACTACGACCACATCACCGACTGCTTCAGTTACACATCCAACTACTACGACTACATCTTCGGCACTTGGACTATAGTTCCGACTGCTTTAATGATATGTCTGACTACTAAGACTATGTCAGCGACTGCTTCAGTTACTCCTCCGGCTTTTATGACTACATCTTCAACTAATTAGATTGCATATTCACTACTTCAATTACATCTCCAACACCATGACTTCATTTTTTATTACATCAAGTACACCTCCAACTACTATGACTACATCTTCTACCCCTTCAACTACATCTCCGAGTGCTTCTCTATTTTGGCAGTTTTTCAGTGGATAGAGAGCTAGTATTTTGATCACCAGGGAAAATCTGCTCAACCAAAACTTTCCAAATATGAATAGTAGCTGATTGAGTAATTTTGCAATAAGTTTGATGTTGAACACTTCTATAGAAGACTTCTCTAAGAGGGTCGAAAAATTTAGATGACAGAAGTGCTCAAAATAGTCAAAAAGACTGAGGTGTGGATGTTTCTACTGTTGCCCATGGAGCACTAGTCCAAAAGTTCTCAAAATTTAGCAGCAGAAAGGGGGTAAAATTTGAAGCAGTTTCTTGTTGAGCTTCTCTTCAGATAAGGTCATTCCCTAAGCCCAATTAATTCCTCTATCTAGATATGGTAGAAAATGACAGATTTCTAGATAGCCCTTACGTGAGTGCTCAAACATGATCTAGTACAACTTACTCCCTTAAAAACAACCTAGGACGATGTTTCATTTAATTTTCATGTAAGATCATGATGCATGCATGTCCTATTCATCGTCACAAAGCAAAACAATTGCCAAATAGCTTTGGTCTTACGTGGTTAACTTTGATGGCATACATGATACGTCTCTCCTTCTATTAACTAGCCGAATTTTTCTAACCATTCTTAGCTTACGTAATCGCGGTTAGCATACCTGCAGAAGATTGACAATAAATTGAACCTTTCGTGCCAGCACTCATGAAAGTGTCCCCATACATTATCGTTCACTATAGAAATGGCATCCATGCGTTCGACACTGCATGGACAGTGCTTCATACGTTACCTATGATAACGTATTCACTTCCCGTATAAATCGCCTTACGGGACGTTTGTACGTCGAAGCCACCAGACGTGCAACATATTTTACTCCCAATATAATCAACAAGTGGTTGGTATATTGGCAGCACCTCAAGTAAGCCACTGCTTGAGGGCAGTGTTCGATTCGCATCACCGACGTGAGGGTCAAGCTCTCTCAGTTGACTGAGGATCCTTACCTTCTTACCTTAGCGATGAGTGCGTCGTTACAGAAATTAAAGGTCGGTTTTGCACAAAAGTAAGTTTTGACAAAAAGTAATGTGCTGGAAGTCAGTTATATATAATATAGTTAAGATAGCCACCTAGTTACTTCCCATAATCCCCTAGGGCTTTACGAGCTTAGATATAATACTTAACGAGTCCAACGCATTTTTCAAATATGAGTTTGTGGTCAAATTTTATAAAAAATATTTTTAAGGTTTGTTGCATACTCTGGTGTACACTTTTCGCTCTAATATCAGCTGTGGTAGAACCGCTGAATCAATTTGGCTCAAGTGCACTAACCATCATCCATAATTGCGAAACGGCTACCATGCACTTCAAATGGAGTAATCCAACAATCTATCGATAATTCCCGATGCGACCACTGAATATTTCGATTGAAACAAAGCATACACTTAACTCGCATGAAGGCAAGTCCAGTGATTACAACATTTCATAGCTTTTACATCACAATCCTGACCATCATTTATTACAAGCCGAGTTCATAAAACAAGTACTTTAGAGTTCAAACATAGAAACTTTATTCAGAGTTTAAAAGAAGCGGAAAGAAAACACAATCATCTATCGTTGATTTGGATGCCATGATGAAGCCCGTATGTGGCATCACTCAGCAGAGTTATCGTTGGCTGGGGACGGATCCCACTCCATGGACCAACTTGGCGGCAAGGTACACGGCCATGTCAAACCAGCTATCATTTCTTCAAAAGACACACCTAAAAATAATGCCACAAGTAAGGCTGAGTATACTAATACTCAGCAAGGTTTACCCGACTAATGGTATGTAAAATTAACCGACTCCTAAGCATGCATGGCTCTAAAGCTCTAGGTTTTCTTTTTGCTGAAAAGCAACAAAGAGTAAGTCCTTAATTTCATATTTTAGCTTTCAATATTTTAGTTCAATTAACCATTCTAAGTGAGCATCTATCTCTAACCAAATATGGTGGAACATAATTAATCATCCAACAAGTTTCATCGTAGCCATAGTTCCTCTTGTTACTCTATGTGGCAAAAGTATTAAGTAGTTTTAATTACCGCGAGAAATGGATGATTCGAATCGAATTTCTTAACCTTGCAAGGCAAACCTAACGCACACGTCTGGAGTACCGAAAGGGTCACCCCAAGCAACTTTTCCTCTTTCTTTTCGGGTTGTGTATCAGGGTCACCCTCCCTTACTACAGAGCCAGGCTCTGCACTTGCATGTGTATACGCATCTGAACTTCGTTCAAGCAGGGTGAAAGTAAAGTCCACTTGCCGGGCCAATCAGGCACTTAAGATTATCGAGTACCATATTTTTAACATGTGGTTAGTATGTTCAAACACTTAACCACCACTACCACATACTGCGGCCTTAGCATTTTTCTCTACTCAGACGGGGCCTCAACCATGAGCATCATACCACAGCCCCGCCTGTCGACCTTATAGTTGCAGTATGTGGTAAATCATTCAACTCCTATAATTCTCGCGAGTGATAGGAAATCACTTGACTTTTTCCGAACCTATTAGCAGAGCATCTACTTGAACTACAGTTCTAGTATTCGTTACATAGGTGCCTAAGATCATGCAGCTAGGGTTCCAATCAATTCCTATGAACTTAAATGCACAGGTAACAAGGAACAGTAGTTGCATCAATTGAAATACTAGGATCATGCACCGGAGCTTGCCTTCTTGGGCAAAACTAGTCCGGGGTTCTTCCAAACTTTGGTTAGATTAACTTGAGCTTTGTGCTGCTCACTCTCGGATTCGGGCACCAACTCGTAGGTTCCGTCTGCGAGAGTTGTCGATTCTATATGAATGCACATATATGAGTGGTTTTAATGGTACAAGATAAATAACTATTTCACTATAAAGTAGTCATTCAACAAAACTCAAGTTAAGTTGTCAAGCACTTCATTTTCTTTTCCTTGAGTAGTTATTTATTGAGTACTTATCTAGATTAACTAACTTCATTAAGTAAGTGAGATGTTTTGTCATGTTGTAACGGTCATTTTCAACAGTAAGCATGGGTTAAACAAAACTACTCGTAGTGGTAGTTTCTAGGGTTGAGATTTTTATGCAGAGCATGTTACTTAAGTGCAAACTCATTGTAAAATTTTTAGCCATTTTCCTTTAGCAAATTAATCATGAAAAATACATTAAACAGCTACTGTTAGGATCAAGATCTATTTATACGGAACAAACCATGTAAGAACTGGTGCTCAATATTTTATTGAGTACTCCTAAACTTATGCTGAGGCTACTGTAAATTTTTCAAGTTTAGTGTGCAAGATTCAAAGCATAGAAAATAAGTCAATATACATCTACATTAATCAAGATTTGTTTCTACAAGTAGTTTCACAAAGTTTCTATGTCTCAAACTCTTCCAACACGATAATCTACTCAAAGGTAGTTTCTGGTTAAAATTTCATATTTCTCTAAGCACCAGAACTAGTTACTTTGATTTAATGTAGTTTTTCTTAACTAAAAACTTATGAGTAAGTTAGACAAAAGTAAAAGGATCCAAATTATTTCCATAGCTTTTATGGATCGAAGTTACTCTACTCTAAAAGTTTCAACCCTAAAATATCAGTAAAACAGCATGAACAAATAACTCTAGCAAAATAGCACATCAAACAAGATCCAACAAAATCTACTCATAGGGATAGGTTCTGGCCTTGAGATTTTTACACAAGTCTTAACAAGCAGAGACTAGCTTACACTCTAAAAATCATTCATAGTACTATCCTAGATCAATAGATACATTTATGGGCTATTTAAAACAAGATTAATTTTAGATCAAGTTTTTATTTGTAACTAGTCATCCATCTATGCAAAAGTAGTCGGGTTCATCAAGAGGGTCACAACAAATTTTTGTTTGCATTTTTTTAATTTTTCTACGATTTTAGATTGATTTTACAAGTGTTAGCCTCTTGAAAAAAATACTCGGGTTCTTGCAGATAGGTCCCTAGATCTAGTAGAAAGGATCCTAACAAGAACTTGGTGATTGCAATGTAGTCTCTAGACGGGGCTGGGCTGTTTCCGGCTGAAATCCAATGAGGAAACTAGTCGGCGGCAGGGGAAAGGGGTGGGGGAGCACGAGGAGGTCGAGGGGAACCTATGGGTATGCTTGGTTGGGGTTGGGGCGGCCGGAGTTGTGCTGCCGGCTGTGAGCAGGAGCTCCCACAAGATGCGGGCAGTGGATCACGGTGGTACAGCAAGAGAGGGCAGCATGGGGAAGTTAGGGAGAACCAGCAGATCGAGGGTGATCCATTTAGAGCTTCGGTTTGGGCAGAGGTGGAGCGGAAAGTGGGGCTCCACTGCGAGGTTGAGTGGTGGCGCTAATGGCGGGATGGTGGTGGTACTCGGGGGCGTGTGAGTAGGGGCTCGGTGCAGCTCTTTTATAGGTGCACAGGGAAGGGGATGTGGAGCTCGGCGCGACCACGTGCGGGTGGCGGCTCGCCAATGTTGGGTTGGGGGCGGCGAGCTTAGGGGGCCTCGGGTGGGGCTTTTATAGGCGCGAGAGGGAGGATGGCGTCCTGGGCACGAGCTACTGGGGGAGCCACGACCAGGGTCCAAAACTGGGGGTGCGGCTACCTCGCTGTCACCAACGAGGCTCGCCGTGGCGCCAGCAGCGCTCGAGGCAGGAAAATGTCGCCGCGTGGAGGGTTCCTGAGGGGGAGAGCGGGATTTTGTGGGCCAATGGGGGATCTCCAGGGTGCTGGCGGGCCCACATGGCCAGGAGGCCTTTGTTGCGCCGGGGTACAACGGCCTGCTGGCGATGGGACAGGGCAGAGGGAGGAGAGAGGAGGGAGAAGGTGAGGGACTTAAGCGCAAAAAGCAAAAATAGCAGGGGTCGGGGTGAAAAGGGAGCTAAAAATCATTCTTCCCAAGGTCAAATCAAAAACATTTGAATACCATTTTTTCTCAACTTTTCAAGATATACATTTTCTCTTTCATGATTATGTTCATTTGAGCAATATATAAAAAGTTATTTTGAATTTCCAAAAACTAGTATTTAAATGACATGTCATTTCATGTGAATTTTTGTACTTTTAGCCCTTAAGTTCAACTAGACTTTTGTTGCTCTTGTTATGACAGATGTGTGTGACACCCTGGGTGTCTAAAAGGCTAAACAAAGATCCACAACATGAGTGGAAGTCAGTTAGCGAGGGAGAGATGAATCTTGCTAGTAGCTTCAGTCATATCTTTGGGCGGACCATGAGAATTCACATGTTGACTTGCGAAAACATCACGGTTGCCCCAAAGGGGTTGATGATGAGGTCCTGCACTTGATTTTGATCAATTCCTTGGGCGAGCCAAGACAAGCTGTGTGTTGCCATACAAAGATGTCTCGGTTGGTCCAAAGGAAGGGACAACGCAATCCTCTACATGCGTTGTTACAGAAGTAGTCGTTGAGTAAGGATGACTCGGCTAGCCCAAAGGAACTCCTTGGGTGGGCCAAGACAATTCGCAAGTTGCCCTACGAAGATGTCTCGGTTAGCCCGAAGGAGTACCTTGGGCGGGCCAAGACAGTTCGTACAGCGCTGAAGTAAGGATGAATGAACATGCCCTGTCTTGGGTAAACTCCTTGATCCCCTGACCGAGTGGTTGAACGAATTTTTTGGGGGAAAAACCCATTGTGTTGAGATAAAACTCGAGACAATGGTTAAACAAATTCCCAAAAGATCTCCATAAAACCTCCTTGAATAGGGTCTTAGTCTTCTCGTGCGTGATTAGCGATCTTGATTCGTTGGTGATTGCTGACGAAGTCGTGTCGCTTGTTGATGAAGCTGTGCCAGTTTGTTGATGATCCCGACTAGTTGGAATGAATTCCAACTAGTCAATGGTGGTGTGAGTCCCGCTCCTGACTTAATTGTGTAGTCGAAGTAGTCGTTGGGGGGTCGCCGACTGCACTAGCAATGGCGAAGTATTTGTCGAAGAGTCGAGGATCCTACCTTTTTGGAACGGTGCTAGGCCTGATAGGTTGTCGAGGTTGGTGGCGCAAAAAGGTGGGCTAAGCCGGGTGGCTTGGAGGGCTCCATGCCCTTTCGATACCCTAGCCTGCCCTGCCAATATTGTGGCGTGAAAAGGTGGGCTGAGTCTGTCGGTGTTTAACCGGCTGCCCACCGAGGGATATACCCAAGGTGGTAAGTTTTGGGTGAGGAAACGCCGAGATCAGGAACTCGAAGGTGCAAAGAACACAAGACTTTAGACAGGTTCGGGCCGCACGGAGCGTAACACCCTACGTCCTGTATGGTGGTTTGTATTCTCTTTTGTGTAGAATGACCTAATGATCTTCTGTTTTGAGGGGGGTCCCTGACCTCCCTTATATACCCGAGAGGTCAGAGTTACAAAGATGCTAACCAACCCCCTCCGCGGGATCACATCAGAACTAATCTCGAGTAGATCCTCTTCGTGTTGGTTAGCTCTATCTCCTATTTAAACGGGATAAACAAGAGATAAACGAAATGAATAAGAGATAAGACGGGCTTAATCTCTTAAACTTCGCGACATGCCCAGCCCGGTGGCCCCGGGTCTGACAGAGTCGGGTAGCTTGGAGGACTCATACCCTTCCAATGCCCTGGCCCGCCCTACCAATATTGAGGCGCGAAAAGGTGGGCTGAGCCGGGTAGATTGGAGGACTCGTACCCTTTCCGTGCCCTTGACCGCCCTACCAAGATTGAGGTGCCAAAAGGTGGGCTGAGCTGGATAGTTTAGAGGACTCGTGCCCTTCCAATGCCCTGGCCCGTCCTACCAAGATTGAAGTGCAAAAAGATGGGCTGAGCCAGGTAACTTGGAGGACTCGTGCCCTTCCAATGCCCTGGCCCGCCCAACCAAGATAGAGGTGCCATCAGGCCGTGATGGCCGTTTGATAAAGGTATGGCGTTGTTGATGAGGTCCGAGTAGTCAGCAAGGATGGGAGCCCTTCGATGGATGCCGGCTAGTCCTTCTCCTACTTGTAGTAGATGATCCAAATCCTTCTGTGACTTTTAGTAGGCGATCCAAATCCTCCTATGACTTATCATAGACAATCCAAATCCTCCTCCGACTTGTAGTAGGTGATCCAAATCCTCCTCCGACTTATTGTAGACAATCCAAATCCTCTTCCGACTTGTCGTAGATGACCCAAATCCTCCTCCGACTCTTGGTAGAGGACCTCCAACCGAGGGGAATTCGATTCGAGGGGTTCCGACTTGTCTATCAAGTTGTAGATTGCACGGTTGATGTCCATGTGAGTGGTACGGGTGCTTCAGGCCTCTTCTAGTCGGGAAAAATTGAAGCCTGTCGAAACCGTTGGCAAAGTTGTGCGGGAGCAAGGCCCCTTCAGTAAACTACGCGTAATACTAGTTGGAAACTAGTAAACGGAGTGTTACTGGGAGTTTGGGAGCAAGGCATCTTCAGTAACACAGCAAACTAGTCGGGAACTAGTAATCTATGCGTTATTGGAAGTGTTTGATAGATAATCACGTAGGTGCTTTATTTGGCTGATTAATGTGTTCCACTAGTCATTGCCAAACGAGGCAACCACTCTTGGCAGTTGCATGGTTCGGCTGTGACAGGGTTCCCTGTGTTTGGCGAGGGACTCGTGATTAACCCGAGTAAATGAACATAAATAGCGACCCTCACTAAGTGGTAAAAAGGGGTGCTTTTAGGTGTACAGAACCTCTTGTTTCGAGATAAGGTCCCAAAACAATGGTTTAAACAAACAAAACACCAAAAAGACCCTCAAAAAACCTCCTTGAGCCGGATATTTAATTTATGAGTAAATCATTAGTCGGGTAATCCCGTCGCCTTTCGACGAGGACTTGGCGGAGCTCCAAGGGCCCTTCGAAGGGCTTGACATTCAAAAGTAGAATGCTTGCTCTTCGTGTGGCACAGGCATTGCCCGTGGAGGGCTTCCTTGAGTCGTTTCTTTGAACTGTAGGTCTTTTTTCTATGGGTGGATTGTTCCACAGCTTCTGGCTTGCGCTTCCGAGTAGTCTTCAAGTAGTCGAGAGGGAGTTGATAGCGGGTGGGGCTGTAGGCTTCCACTTCTTGGCGCTCCTGCTGCTTGGCAATGATGACATTGCGGGCGTCCCTGTCAGCATTGATGATGGCATGAAGGTCGTCCGTGGAGTAGTCGTGGAGGTTACCGCTCCCCTGCTGGTTCTTCTTGACGGCACGATGCCTGCGTTGGGCGCGCTTCACATTGATGAGCCTGTGGCATTCCTTCTAGATGTCATCTACGTTGTCCACCTTGATGTTGGATGAGGATTCCCTATCCATTGTTACGTCCACATCTTCATCAAGTGGATCAAGGAGGTAGTCATTGTAGTTATCTAGCTGGACCCGCTCTAGGCCTTCACAATCCTTGTTGGCGTGAATCATGAGTACTTCTCGATTGGGGGCAAAGCGTTTGGCACTCCGCACCGTCTGGCCCTTGTCTTCGTCGTCAGATGGGGGGAGGGGTCTGCCTTCTTGAAAAGTGAGATCCCCGGGTGTGGCAATGAATCGTGGTGGACTTGATTTGAGGGACCTGGAGGGTTTCATGCCCTTCCGATGCCCACACCTGCCCAACCAATCAGATCCCTTTACCAGACCACAAGTCACTTGAGTAGCTGAATCCAAGTAGTTTGTCAGAAACGATAGCCCCCCAACAAGTGGTGGCTTCTCCTTCTCCGAGTGGTGGAGGATGATCAAGCTTCTCTTCCAATGCGAGAGGATCCTTAGTTGAACTGTCCCAAACCAATCTTGATCCATGAGCGATTTGTCGATGGAGCCAACTAGTCGGAGTTGATTCCTACTAGTTGTTGGCTGAGTGGAGCTAGTCACCGAGTAGTCTGTGACTCGATCCCAACTAGTTTCTAGTCGAGATGAGTTGTCAAAGTTGTCATTGGCGCTGTTGATTTGTCGAGGCAGTTGTGACTGTGGCGCGAGTCGGGTAGTTGAGGTTGTCGTGGCAGCGCGTCGATGTTGAGTGGAGTAGTCGAAAATTTTCGGCTCCCTGGGGTCGATTCGTCGAAGGGTGGATTGTGCCAGAAGGCGGGAGTCGAATTCAAGTAACTCAGAGGGCTCTAGACCCTTCCAGTATCAGAAACAACCTTGCGGCGTGGGTGTTATAGTTAAACCCAGATGACTACCCAAAAATGACTCGGAGTAATCATCGGGTTGTGAGTGGATAACGAGAACTGGGGCCTCCCGACAAGCGGTGGCTCCTCCGTCCTCGAGTCCTCCTCGATCCAGAATTGTAGTTGATGGGTACTCTTTGTTTGAGTCAGAGTCGTAATTAAGAACGGGGAGCCCACAACGCGCGGTGGCTCCCTTGTCTCGAATCTTGAAGAGGTGATCCAAGTCCTCCTCCAAGTCAGGGAGGGACTTGGATCACGAAGCCTCCTCAGATTGTTCAATTCGATCCGGGTAGTCCTGGTGCAGCACGACTTGAAGTTGCGTTGAAAATGGACATCTTTTTAATCTGCCTAGGCAGATCAAGGAGCAGCAACTCATCGAGATCTTCGATGAAGGAGTTGAGGTTGCTGCATCGAGTTGCTACAGAGGCCTTCGGCTTCCTGGAGTCGACTAGGTGGCTGTTGAAGCCATCCAAACCATTGGCGACGCAGATCCAGGAGCCAAAGATGAAAGTTGTTCTCTCGTCGAGCACATTGCTGGTGAAGCTGAGAGATGCCATCGAGTTCTCTAGTGGATGCTTGATGAACACCCCTTCCTGGCATGCCAGCTGCCGGTGTTTTACTGCCACAACCACCGAGGGACACCCCCAAGGTGGTGAGTTTGTAGGTAGGGTGTCGCCGAGATCAGGAACTCGAAGGTGCAAGGAACACAAGGTTTAGACAGGTTCGGGCCGCCGAGAGCGTAATACCCTACGTCCTATGTGGTTTGTATTGCCTTTGATAGTGATCGGGTGATCTCCTGGGTGATTCCCCTTGGAGGGGATCGTGTCCGCTCTTATATAGTCTGGGGGATAGGTTTACATGGAAGTCCTAGTCAGATACAGGCCCTAGAGTCCTACTGTATCCAACTAGTTTGACTACTGTAGGAGTAGTTCAACTAGGCTACGAGTAGTTACAACAGATGTAGGGCGTGGGCTATGTCCCAAGCCTTATCCTAGGAAAAGTATGCCACGTGTACAGTCCCGTGTACCCGGGTCAGACCGTTACTGAAGGGGTTTTCCCATACTTCCAGTAACATTCAGACTACTAGTCTCCGACTAGTGCTCTATGTTACTGATGGGGCCTCACTCCCATACTTTCAATATTTCTTTGTTTACTAGTTTTCAACTAGTTATCCATAGAGTTTATTGCAAGGGCAATGCTCCCAACATGATTTCATGTCTATCAGTTACAACGTATATTTATGTTTACCTTGCAAGGGACCTGATCTAGACCGTGCTTCTGGACGAGTCACATTCAACTCCGATCAGTTGGCTTCATAAACATTCGCCAACGACTACTCCGATTTCGCGATAATGCTTGACTACATGTCGTTGACGACAACGACTACTCGTCGAATTCGACTCCAACTAGTTGGGTTCATGAACAACCGTCGGTGACTACTTCACTTCATGAAGAATGCACGGCGACACACTAGTGACTACTTCGACTACTCGTTTCACCTACAAGCTAGTTGGAATCGACTCTGCTCGGTGATACGCTGGCATCTACTTCAAAACTAGTCAGAATTGACTCCGACTAGCCTGCTTCACCGACAATCCAAGATTCAGTGGCAACTTGGCCAATACCTATGCTCGGGGCCTGGCGCCACTAACTACTAGGCATATCCTATGCGACTCATCTAGCTCCCAGGCTCGAGGGCTGGATACGACACGGCTCTCAACAATGAAGATTGCATGCCACGATTCTTTGGATCCTTTATTCCAAAACTTGGGGATTTGGATTCAAGGCTCGGGGGCTGTGGGACACGTGTCATCAGTGACTTACTTTTCAAATCTGCTGGAAGATAAGGGCAGAAGACTCAAGATTGAATTGACCCTTAGCATGATTCTACGAGTCAACCTAAGGCTCGGGGGCTACTCCATACAGAGTGCGAGTTTAATCTTACCCCATATAAAAGAAGATAACTACTCGGGGTATGAGCACCTCACAGCCTTGATGCAGTCAAGGAAGTACTCGGAGGACATCTTCAAGATGAAGTTCGGGAGAACTCGAAGATGCCTTCAGAAGTACTCGGACGCCTGCAGTACTCGGCTACGAAGAGCTCGGGGGCTTGTCAGACCTGGGTACACAGGACTGTACACATGGCATACTTTTCCTAGGATAGGAGTTGGGATATGGTCCACGCCCTACATTTGTTGTAACTACTCGTACCCTAGTAGAACTACTCCTACAGTAGTAAAATTAGTTGGATATAGTAGGAAACTATAAAGAAAGTACTTGGGTAGGACTCTAGAGCCTGTATCCGACTAAGACTTCCATGTAAACCTATCCCCCCAGACTATATAAGGGCGGACAGGAACCCCTCCAAGGGGAATCACTTAGGAGATCACCCGATCAACATCAAAGGCAATACAAACCACACGGGATGTAGGGTATTACGCTCTCGGCGGTCCGAACCTGGCTAAACCTTGTGTTCCTTGCACCTTCGAGTTCCTGATCTCGGCAACACCCTACCTATAAAGTCACCACCTTAGGGGTATCCCTCGGTGGGCGTGGTGGTAAAACACCGACACTTGTGAAAATAGTTTGGTTAAGGCTCCTATCATCTATTTTGGTGATTATTTATTATGCTGAATGATGCAGGAGTTGACGGTTATTTTGGTGATAAGGACCATCAACAACACCCTCACACTTAGCCCTTTGCTCATCCTCGAGTAAAGGTTGAGGACTAAGGTGGATGTAGTTCCAAGCCTCCTCCAAATCTTGTGAACTTTTTGAGTGGCTACCATGCTTACTTGGGTAATTGAAGAATGGAATAGTCCAGACTTCAGGTTCCCAACCCTTCTTGCTTAAAAGCTTGTGTCAGACCCGGGCTCACGGGAGGCGCACATGGCCTACATCTTACATGATAAGGGGTGGGACATACCCATGCCCTACACCAGTTGTAACTACTCGTAGCGTACTAGAACTACTCATATAACTAGTCGGAGATAGTAGAAAACTACTCGAAAAGTACTCTGGTAGGACTCCTGGGCTCGTATCCAACTAGGATTCCAATGTAACCCCATCCCCCCAAACAATATAAGGGCGGGCAGGGACCCTCTCCCAACATCAGATCACCCGATCACCACCTAAGATCACCTGATCACCACCTAAGGCAATAGGAACCACACAGGACGTAGGGTATTACGCTCTCGACGGCCTGAACCTGTCTAAACTTTATATTCCGTGCACCTTCGAGTTCCTGATCTTAGCCACATCCTACCTACAAACTCACCAGTATCTCTCGGTGGGCGTGGCGGTAAAACACCGAGAACTTGGGTTTTTGTTTTGAAACAAAAGAATAGTCTTGCTCGTCAAATTATTCTCTCGAGTCACTCTTTTGAAGTTTGCTTTTAATTTTGAATCCTCACCAAGGCAAAGTTGTTGCATCCTTTTTTCCTATCATTTATTGAGGATTATGTGGAGCTCAGGGTAGGAGTAAAGAGACAAGCTTGCTTTGCTTTTGTTGCTAAGTCAAAGTTGAGATCCAAGAAGAAACAAGTCATACGCTTTGATCAAAATGTGCAAGTGTGTGGTTATTGTGTATGAACTCCTTTTTGTGGATGACTCTCCCTTTTATTTTTGGTATTTTGGATGTGGGCTATCTCTCTTCTTTTTTTCTTGTTTTTCTTGGAGTATGCAAGTTTATTCATGGAAGCACATGAAGTGCAAAAGGCATTTTTATTTGAGAGACGGAGTTGAATTTTATTGTGAATATGGGGGTTGTGTGAGAGGGATGCGCAAACAAGCGTGTAGGAGGAAGATTGGGGCCTTGTGGGCTTTGCCTTGGTTCGACCGAACCATGGGTTCAGCCGACCCATAGGTGGGCTTTCAGACCCTAGGCTTCAATGTGCTGCTTTCCACTAGTCCAGGCAACGTGTTTGGGGGAGGTCCTCAGCCACACTTATTTCTGTACCTATTTTTATTCAAAGAGAAGAGACAAAAGTGGATACAAAACTCTACCGGTTTGAATCTTGGAGAGTTCATATGTTTATTGAACAAGTGTTTGAAATGCTTAAATTTCTTTTTGTTAACATTGTTTATTTATGTTTGTTCTTTTTATCATGGCAAATTTGGCATGATGGGTAACCTAGCAAGGTGGAAACATGGGGAAAGGACGCATGAGGTTTCAGATACTTACGTAAGTATGTAACAGATCTTCCTTAGCTCAGAACAAAATGCAAAGGTTGAGGATGCAACGAAGCTTTGCATTCATTCTGCTTGGTTCCTTGCATCTCTCTCCCTACGGGGCCAAGGAGCGTTTGTGGAAGGATTGGAGTTTATTGTGTATCACTCCTTTGGCTTTTTTATTCCGTGCAAAAATGTTAGTGGACAACAACTACTCGAGGGATGCTGAAAAGTTCTAAAAGGATTTTATTGTTGGCCCCAAAAGTTAGTTGATCACATCCATGCTTAATAAAAATCAATTTCAACAATTCAATTAGCATGGATCTCAAGATGCTTGCCATCATTTTATTTCATCATTTTTTGGGAGATACTTTTATTCCAAAATTTTTTTTTATTGTTGTTCACCAAAGTTTTATCTTTTCAGCATAACTCAAACAAGGCTGAGATAAACTTGCATGAATGTAAAGGGACATTTTGACAATATAATATGTGCTTCCTTTGTATGTTATGCAATTTTTTTCGAAGTGCGTCCGAGCCTTGGTTTATCTCCAGTATGAATTTAGTTTGAGGACTTATCCATCTATTTAAAATCATCCCTGCAGGGGTTAGTCCGCAAAAGATATACATCCAATGCCTATGAAAGTATTAACTCTGACGGTTCATTAATCAAACTCAACACCTTGTCTTATTTGATTAAAGAAGGCTATTTCAACCTAAGCACCATGCTTAATTTAAGAAGCCTATGGATGCATCTAGCTAAAAGACATCTAAACCAGAGCATACGAAAATAAACAAGGGAAGCATGAACTTGGAAGATCAAGCTATGTTCATATGGAGATAAATATGAGTGAAGGATTTGTGAGAATTGAGTTACCTTGGCACGTACCTGAGTGTTACCGGCAACGTATATGGATGGAAGTTTTGAAGTTGCTGCAGCGATGGCAGGGTCACATATTGTTGTCAATGACTCTTCCTTTTCGATGCGGGCTGAAGCGGAGGAAGGCAATTAGACCATGTTGACTTAGGCGAACAACAGGGTTAGGACATACACACGGCTATTGTGTAGGAACCATGGGCCTTGGTGGCGTTCTGTTGGCACAATGCTTTAGGATTGGAGGCGTAAATACGTCTACTTTCGTGCATGCGAGCAAGTGCCAATCGGAGTGGAGTAGCAAAGGCTTATAAAGGAAGAGGAGCATTCCTCTTGCTTTATGCGTGTAGGAGGTGCTGGAGCAAAGCTAAAAAGCTAGGAGCGGATGAGGATTATGCCAGGGCTTAGTAAGCATAAACGAGAGCAAGGCTGGGTGGAGCCAGGCGGCGAAATGATATAAATTCAAGGTGCAATGCCATGGCCTTTGATCAGTGTGGATCATGCTGGCTCACTCTCACTCTCTTCTTTTTTCTCTTTTTTTTCTTTTTTTTGCTTTCTCTTTTTTCATTTTCTTTTTTTCTCATTTTTTGTTTTGTTTTCTTTTTTTTCACCTTCCCCCTATTTTTGTCCCTCTTTTTTTCGGCAAGATAGAACTAACACCATCTTTGGATCCTACTGCAAGGTGCTCACCAATCTCCCCCACACTTGGATTTTTGTGTCTCACGACACCAAAAATCAAGTGTGCGATGTCAGTGTCTCCTTAAGAGTGTGTTCCATCACCAAGGAGTACCACATGTGTAGTTGGTGCAGTTCTTATATTCTTGGCATCGCATGCCCTTCGTTCTTTTTAATCTCAACTTGAGATGGTTAGCGACCAAAAATACCCGAAGGTGCATACTATCCTAGAAACAAGTTCTTGCTTTTATTAAATAAAGGGAAACTTTATTGGAAAAGGAATTGAAAGTCCGGGCCATCTCCCGGCAGTGCTTTATTTATGGTCAAGAGCTCAACCATGGGGAATCTTCCCATCGCAGCTACCATTGGCTATGTAGTTCCCACCTTCACCACCATTTGTTGATTGTGCCATTAATGCTTAAGCTGCAAGGTTAGTGCCACAGTGCATCTACAACCATCCTTCTAAACGTTTTGCTAGAGAGGGCCTTAAGGAGGTTGTAGCCCTTGAATGCATTCGTCGTGCAAAGCGTGGCTGACTCTGGAGGGGTGCTAAATGGGCATGGTCGTGGTGATTCAAGGATAAAGCTCTCATGCTCATCTACAAAAATCTTTTCTTCGGACTCCAGAGTTAGTGTCTCGCTAGATTCCATGGTCCATCGGTTCCCCATCTCAAGACGTTCATAATGGAAAATCATGGTTGTATCCTGATCTTGATGGAGAACAACATAATGGAGGCCAGTGGGAAGAGGCTCCAACTCGATCGAGGATGATGAGGATCACTCGCCTTCATAGAGGTGAAAGGTTTGTCCCAAGTCCTACTCATTGGGGGTGGCAAATTCTACGACCTCGAAGAGAATGGGCTCGAACGATACATACGAAGATAGGCGCATCATCTCCTCGAGCGGGTTTTGCTTGGGAAAAAGCTTCCCCAAAGGATTTTCTAGGCAAGGAGTGGCGGAAGTCATTTTCCTGAGCTTTTCATAGAGGTTCCCTAGAGGTGTATGAGGAAGGTTTTCTATAGGGTAGCCTATGAGGAGATCAAAATTGAGGATATCAAAGATGTGGAAGTCTAGGTGTTGATGGCTCTTCAATACAAAATATACGCTCTGAACTCCTGCATGAGCAAATAAAGAATGAACATCAACAGTAGTGGTAGGAGTTATTACTAACAAATTCCACAAGTGTTGGTAAAACATTGATTTCATGAAGCATGTCTGAAATAAGAGGAAAACATGCAGAAGATGCAACCGAAATGCACAGAACATCACATCCTGCTTCGCACTTACAAAAAGGTCCTACATGGCTAGGCAAACCAACGTATAAAGGTGGCAACTACCCAAGGGATAAGAAAAGGATCCACCTGTCAGTGCACCATGCGAAGGCATTGGCCAGGGAGCCCACCTAGGGGTTGGCTGACCCCTAGGGTCGGTCGAACCTGGATAGGCCCCCATCCAGGTGCACTTTGGCGGGAGATTCGATCTTATCCTCCTGAAGTCTATGCCTGATGTTTCCATCCTTAACTCCTCCAACAACTGCCCTTGGAGACTATAAAAGGAGGAGAAGGAGCCCTCATTCACACACACCACCAAGACCTCCAACACCTTCACTTGAAGATGCAGCGCTCCACTCCATGGTGAAGCCATGCCTAGGCTAGTGCTTAGAAAAGGGGGGGGAGAGAGAGGGAGGGAATAGCTCGGAGCAATGCTGAGTCTCTCAACACTCTACTCTGGCGTCATACCTCTATGGATGCTGGCCTTCCTATCTTGCATAATGCTTATATTTGAGTGAGATTAGTTCTCTTACTCGCGGGTTCGTCACTCTGTATTTATACAGAGTGCCATAGTTTTCTATGGGCTTACCTTTGTTTGCCTTATATCCCACAGATTGTTAGAGGTAGTGATGGGAACATGATCAGAATCGATACAACCACTTCGCCCACAGTGATGCACGACTACACCGACATATCCAATAATTCCAGGCCCTCCCAAGTATGTGGAGGATGTGGTAGTGATGTTCTGTTCGGACTCAAGTTTATTCAAGATCGGAATTTAAAGATAGAAAGATTTGAAGTCGGTTCAGACTCGGTTCGGCTAGCCAGACAGACCCGGAATAAAATAGTCATATATCTCACATATGGAATCCAATTTTGGTGTATAAATACTCGTTGGAAAGATTATTCTGAGCACTTTCCAATGGCACCAGTATCACATCCAAATTTGTTTGGAGTAAACAGGAATCGTCAAAACCATTCAACCTTCAGAATCTGTCACGGTGCTGCGTCACCCTATTATGGCCCAATGGGCCGTATATCAAGTTGAGTCCATTACGGACGCGTCCTAGTGTTGGATGTGACATTTCAGGTATTTGGGAGCAAGACACACTAGATTTTGTTGTAAACTTGTGTTTGTTTTTGTAAATGTGTTTAAAACCTAAATGCAAGTTAAAGGGTGTTTTTGTAATTATGGAAAAATTAGGGTTCTTTTGCTAAATGTGTTTGAAGGTAGGGTAATTTCAAATTGGATGAAGGTTAGTTTTTTAAAGGCAAGTATTTACTTTTAAACCACTGTAAGAAGTAGAATTACCTTAAGGTTTTAATTGGAATGTGAATTTTAAATAGGTTTTATTTGAAATTGGATAGTTTGTCGGATTTTGAAATAGTTTCAAAACTCAAACTCTTTTCAAGATGACCCTTAAAGCAAAGTTGTAGTTCTTTTTAAATTATACACTTTTGCTATTGGGAATATTTTTATTTGGGGTATAGTTTGAAAGAAAATCTTACTTTACAGTGAAACCCTTGAACTTTTGAAAAATTGTGAACAAGTCCCTGTCGTCTTCCTCTCTCCCCTCTCTCTGTTGTTCTGCTGCGCCGCCCACCGCCCGTCGCCGACGATCTCCCGAGCTGCCAGCTGCCCCTCACTGCTCTACCCACTCCACCTGGCCCTCCAGCTCGCCCGCCCGCCGCTCGCCCGACCCCCGCTGGCTTTTCCCCGCCCTGCCACGTCACGCCGCCGTCGCCCGCAGCCGCCACGCGTGCTGCCGGCCGCCAGTAGCTGCTCCAGCTCGCCCGTGCCTCTTCTTGGTTCCGCAGCACGTCCAGGAGCCGCCCTCGACTTCTTTTATCCTCTCACGCGCCCGCATTTCACCCCACTTCTTCTTCTCCGCTCGACTACCTTCGCCAGAGCTCCGCCGCAGTCCTGCTCGCCGTCAACAGCCACATCCGCCGCCCCACACCCGCAATCCCGTGCTCCACCGGCACCACTACATCCCACTAAAGCTCCCTGGCCAGCTCTTCTCCTTCCCCTTGTGCTCACGCAACCAGAACGCCGCGCCGGCAGTCCTGTCCACCGCCGCCGCTCGGCCTCACCGTCGTCCTGACGCTCCGCCCCCTCTTGGCCCTCACTGAGCTCACCACCAGCACCATATCTACGCGTAGAAGCTTCCTGGCCACTTTTCCATCGCCTTCCTGCACTCCGGCCGTCGGAACATCGCCGCCGCCTCGGGACCTCACCGCGCCGGCTCAGTCCTCTGTCAAACCGACGTCTCTGCACCTTCCTTCCTCGGTTCCTACCACCCCCGAGTCCGCCGTGAGCTCCTAAACCTTTCCCCCACTTCCCCCTTGCCGTCGGTGAGCCTCCTTGCCGGAACGTGATCGCCGTTATGCTGTTCCTCTATTCAAACCGACCAGGGACCCAATTGCAAGTATTCTTTTCTTTCTAGGATCTTTTCTGCAAAAATATCAGTACCCCCTCAATTCAAATCAGCCAGATTTAAAAATCGATAGAAATTTGTAGAAAAATTCAAAAATTGTCAAACCTGTTCTGTTATATACTCTAGGAGTCTAGTTCTACAGCTTTTGTTACTAAAGTTTAGTTTGAAAATTAATATTTTAAGTTCTATTTTAAATTCTATCAAAAGTGAATCTTTTATTTATCTTTTACATGTTAGTTTTATTTCATGTAATTTTTTATATGCAACTTGTATGTGATATGAGTGAACTTGTGTGCAAATTTCACCATCAGTACTTGACTCTAACTTGAACTCATGTAAATTTGTGCAAAGTAAGCTTGAAATGAATTAAAATTTATTCAAGCATGTTACTAATGCTTTCATACTTAGATCTTTTTACCATGTGTTGTTCTGACGTTGAGTAATTCATAGTAAATTTTGAATAATTTTATAGCACTGTTTTGACTTAGGTTTTGAATTAAACTTGAATTTTGAATTTAATTCAAGTACCTTAATTTTTGTCTTCAAAAATTTATGAATAATTTCTTGCAAGCTTATCTGATAAAGGTAAACACACATATCAAAATTCAAAGCTAGAGCCTCTGTAGATTTCAAACTAAAAATAAAACTTGTTATCTTAAGTTTGAATTTGTTCATTTTTATACCACTATTCTGTTAGGTTTAAAAATATGAAAAATTAACAAAGTCTTGTATTAATTTCAGGTGTGTGTAGTTAAATTCCTAACCTCAGTACTCCTACGCTTGAAGCTATAGAAATTAATTATGATGCTAGTAAAGTCAATTGGTTTAATTTATAAATTTGAATTCTTGGAATTCAAATCCATTGTTTTGTGATGTATTGAATGGTTTTGTGGGGCTGGGGTTAGGAAAGTTATTGAATTAATAATCACTTAATTCAAATCATTGCATATCATGTAGAATCAACGACGCTTGAAGACGGAACCTAAGAATTGGTCCCGGAACCCAAGCAGGGTATATCTGAAGACCAAGTGAACGTCGCCGAGGATCTTACTGAAGCCCCAAACCAAAGTTCGGAAGTTGTTGACATTCCTAACCCCAGCCCCACCCAAGAAGGCAAGCCCCGGTGCATAACCCAGTATTTCAAATTATGCACTCATTATGTTATATATCTATATTGTGCATTAAGTTTTAGGAGTTGTAATGAAACCCTAGAATCATGAAACTTAGGAACCTATGTAATTGTGTTTTCCAAGTCTTTACCGAATAGATGCTCTGCTAATAGGACCGACAGAAGTCGAGTGATTTCCTATCACTCGCGCGATATAGGAGTTGATTGTTTATCTTCTACAATCACTATAAGGATAACGGACGGGGTTGTGTACGATATCATGACTTGAAAGAATACCCCGTTTGTGTTGATTCAAATTTGATAAGGTTGTAGTGTGTGGTAGTGGTGGTCAAGTGTTTGAAAGTACTAGCCACATACCGTAAATATGGTACACGGTAAGCCTATTACCTGATTGGCCCGGCTAGTGGACTTACCCACCACTCGAATTTTGGTTTTGTCACACACACGCACCGACGTGTGCGAATATGTTCCACATAGCAAACAGGAGTACGGCCATACAGTCGCGCTGTAGGCGTACGTCCTGCACAGTGAATGTGCGTATGGTCCTGCAGTCGCTTGTGGTGGCCCTGTTTCACACCCCGGAATAAGATGGGAACAGTTGCCCGGAAAGTTAATGTGACACTCAGGTATTTAGCATTGTCACACCCTAGGTTTTAGCACAAAGTTGTGTGCAAAATGTGGTAAAAGTGTGTTTAAAAATTTAAATGCTAAGGGAAAAGGGTTGTTTATATAATTATATTTTAATAGAGGTCCTTTAGTGTTAAATGGGTAAGCATGGAGGGTAGAATTTAAATGTATGAGGGTTGTTTTGCAAAAGTCAAAAACTTGTGTTTAAATCACAAATATAGGTAAAACTACACATAGGATGTATTTGTAGTGTAGTTTTTAAATAGGATTTCTATAAAGTTTAGAAACTTTGCTAAGTTTTATATTAACTCCAAATCCTTAGCTCTTCTATTGATGAACCTTAAAGCAAAGTTGTACATTTTGAAAAACCATACATTTTTGCTTTTGGGCCCATCTTCATTTGAGCCCTGGTTTGAAAGTTATTTGAGCTTTACAGTAGGGTCCTTGTACTTTCTGCAATTTTCAGTTGGGTCCTCCTTCGTCTACCTCTCTCCCCCTCTCCTCTGTTTCTCTGCCGCGCACCGCCGTAGCTCTGGCCGGCCATGTGCCGTGCTCCTCCCTGCCCCAGAGCCGCCCTGAGGCAGGCCACGTGCTGCCCCAGCACCTGCCCTGCCGCTTCCCGGCCTCGCGCTGGCCTCTCCCTGCCTCACCACATCGCCTGCCGTCTGCCCGAGCCGCGCTTCACCGCCGCTCGCCGTCGCAGCGACTCCAGTGCCACTTCCTGCTTCTGGCGATCCCACGCGTCACTTCCCTGCCTTGCCGCCACCCTCCCGACCTTGTGCTGTCTCGCCCCTGCATCCCCCACGTGCACCGCCTCTGCCCGAGCTCCGCCGCGATAGCCACGCGCGCCGCCGATATGCCAGCTCCTGCTTCCTCTCAACCACGTCTTGTTCTAGATCCCGAGCACATCCTGGAGCCCCTAGCACACTTGTTCTTGCATTGCACACACACATTTTCGCTCAATTTCTTTTGCTCCGGCCACCACCTCTCACCGGACCTCCTCCGCGACTTCGGCTCACCGTCGTTAGCCTCCACCACTACTCCCCATCCCTGATCCGAAGCACGAATAGCATTCCCACGATCCACCGAAGCTCACCGAGCAAGCCAATTTCAGTTTCCTCCACCAGAACTGCCGGACCACAGCGCCGACGTGCCTTTTCCTCCGCCGCTGCTCGGCCTCCTGTCGATCCGCCGGTACAGGACCTCTCTACCCCGACCCAAGGCACCAACTGTGGCAGAACCAACCTGAATTATACCGGCTCAAGTACGCGAGTCCACTCCAGAGGGCTCCAACGTGCTTCAAACGGTATAATCCCTTGGCCTGTCGGGTAACGTCCCGATAAACCACCGATACACAGGATCAAATAAGGTTACCTCACACGAAGGTGAGTCCAGAGATACAATCACCATCACATTTTTACATCACAGAGATTTATATTACAAGAGTTTTCAAAAGCAGTACATTACAAACTGCTACAGTTATGGTTTTTGGCAGCGGAAAACATTCGCGACGATTATGATACGTCGTCAAGACGGATGTCATGCTAAGCCCGAGTACGACATCACTCGAGATCATCAGTATTGGCCGGGGACGGATCCCATTCCACGGACCAACCTTCTGGAAAAGCACAGGGCCAAGGCAAGGGAAGAGTAGGGTCTTCAAGACATTTCCTGCAAAACATATAACTAGCAAGGCTGAGTATACTAATACTCAGCAAGGCTTACCCGGGATTAGGTATATCTTAGCCCATAACTAGACTTATGAAGGCTTGTAAAAGTTCTGGGTTTAGTTTCAGCTGAAAAGCAACTAAGAGTAGATCCTTATTTTCAACTTTTAGCTTTCAAGTTCTATGTGATTATCCATTCTAGATAAGCACTTATAACTAAACAAGCAAGGTAGAGCTCTTTATCTCATCCATCAGTATTACTTATCATATAGTTGCTCTTCTTACTCTGTGTGATAAAGGGATTAAGTAGTCTCAATCATCGTGAGAGGCGGACGATTCTGAATCGAATTTAACCTTGCAAGGTAAACCTAACTCACACGCTTGAAATACCAAAGGGTTGTTTCGAAGCAACCGTTTACCTTTCATTCCGACTCGTGGATCAGAGCCACCACAAGCGACTGCAGGAACATACGCACATCACTCGTGCAGGACATACGTCTGTAGCGCGACTACAAAACCCGTATTCTTGGTTGCCCTTGCAACACGTATTTTCTCAGTCGAACATAAGTAACCAGAAGAAGCAAGACGAGTGGTGGGAGGTATGTCCACTCCTCGGGCCGATTGGTTACTAGGCTTACCGCTTACCATATTTCGCGGCATGTGGTTAGTACTTTCAAACGCTTAACCCCGATCGGCACACACCGCGACCTTATCAAAATTCAACAACACAGACGGGGTATCACCTCAACCATGATACCGCACAAAACTCCCGTCCGGCATCCTTATAGTGATAACAGGAATGTAAACATTACAATTCCTATATCGCGCGAGTGACAGGAAATCACCCGACTTCTACCGGTCCTATTAGCATAGCATCTAGTCGATATGACCTCAGGTGCAAAACATTGGTTCCTAGGATTCATGCATCTAGGGTTTCAAGCAATTCCTAAGAACTTAATGCATAGAATACGTAAATAGATATAGATTGCAGTGTAATAAAATAGTAGGTTATGTCCGGGGCTTGCCTTTACTGGTGGGTCTAAAGTCAGAAATGTTAACATCTTCCGAACTTTGGTTCGGGGCTTCAGTTAATCCCTTGGTGACGTTCATTTGGTCTTCAGGAACATCCTCCGTAGACTTCTGGGAGATCTCGCAGGTACCGTTGCTGAAAGTAGTCGTATCTACATGTAATGCAACATTACATTCAAATGTGCACACAAAACTATTTTACTTCACAACAAAGTTGCAATTCAACATTCATTTAACAAGCTACTCACATAACAATCAAAAGAGATCTGAAACTAAACTTAGGTGAAGCTTTAGGGAGATAATTAATCAGAATCAGCTACATGTTGAGGGTTACAACAGAGCTGGTTGGAAACAACGAGGGTTTAGCTGATTGACGAGTGTATCGGGTTCCTAGACGATCGATGGAAGCATCGATTACTTTGGCAAAAGGATGATTCCTAAAGCAGTTGTCTTAACTGAGATGTGCTTAAGTGTTTTTCTAGGTAACTAGGTGTGGTTGTATCGACTCGATTACGTCAGCACAACTATTGAGTGACGCATAGCCGAATGGAGTGTGGTTAAGGGTGTGTGACCGATAAGTATAGATAGCCGATCTCTCAGTCGATAAATCGACTGATAGAAGTGTGTGGATATGGATGGGGAAATTAGGGATCGATCGGCCGTGTTTGACCGATATGGAAAAGCAATCAAAATCGGCTTGGGTCGGCCGATGGCAAAAACCCTAAGATCGTGTGTGTTTCTCCGATACATCGACTCTGTGCAGTCGATACAGAACAGATCAAAAGAATTGTATCGGCAGTAGCCGATACTAGAAAGGTAACAACCATATCAGCTAATCGGTCAATGATAGAAGTATCGACTGACTGCTGTTATACAGAAACATCCTAGACTCAAGGAAAGCGGATGCTTGGCAGCTGAACTGATAGCCAACGCTGAAGCATAGCCGCAGAGATATTTTGGCTAAGCAGCAGACACACAAGAACTAACGGGGATCCTTATACGACAAGGAACCTAAAGCAGCAATCGAGACGGGGACAATGTCTTGATGGCAGGGATATGAGCACTCATATGAAAGGTTTAACAAAACATCACATATTTCTATTTAAGATCTATATTCTATGGCTTACTTTTCAGTTATAACACAAGCATACAATATAAAGCACAACAAAACATTCATTCCCTAACATTTGACCTAAACCATACATCAAAGACTTTCACTCAAGATCACAACATAAACTTATAGGTTTTGACTTAGGGTTTCAAACAAAACTGATTTTACATTTTTATGAACTTCCTATGAAAATCTATGAAATGTAGAAGTTCATCGATTTGAAATAAAGAAAGTTCTGGAAATTTTACAGAAAACACCCTAGAACTATCTAAAACGTAGCAATCAAGTCCCTGGTCCGGGAAAACAAATAACAGGGAGTTAACGGCGATATTTCGGCAAATGAATCGCCGGCATTAAAAAGATCTAGCAAAACAGGGCAAACCTTGGGTAGCCTTGGTTATGAAGGGGAACACGCGGAACGTGAATTCTCGCGGTGAACAGGATCGGCGAAGAGAAAAGCTCGACGATAACGAGATCCCGTGGATGACGAAGGGGCTTGCCGAGCATGGTTGCCGTGGGTGGAAGATAGCTGAAGGAATAGTCTCCGTGGTGACTCGTGGTCTTGCTCAGTGATCGACGAGGAAAAGGAGTTGCTGGATGTCGTAGACCATGGAGTAAGACGATGGAGCGGAATGGGTTCGCTATGCCAAATCTTCCGCGAACCTCAAGATCCTCCTACTCACGGGTTAAGCCTTCACTGACCATGCGCGTGTGCCGCTGAGACACGGTCGGCACACCCGCACAGTTGCTCCTTTCGAAACCGCCGCGCTAAAACCGCCGCCTTCGTTTCGCCGCTTCTCCTTCCGATTCGCCATGCTACATTCCCACCTCCGCCTTCGCGAAGACCGTGGTCTACTTGCATTAGGGCCGTGCCTTCCGTTGCCCTCTCCTCGATGGCCTCTGATCAATGCCTTGCACATCAACTCGGTCGTGGCCTGAGCTCGCTCAGTTGGAAAACTGTCAAGCGTTGCACGCCGTCGCCCTACACGCCGTGCAACTGCTCCTCCTCTTCCTGCTGCTGGACACGCGTTCGTTTCGGCCTCGCGCGTCACAGCTGTACATGTCCGAGCCGCGCGCATCTTTGGCCTGCTCCCACCTCGCAGGCTCAGCTTCCCTTCTCCCGCGGTTAGCATTTCATCGAACACCTTGGCTGCATCCTCGATACGGCTACCATGTTCCTGTATCTCGCGCAACAGCTTTCCACCGCTACTCCTCCTGCGCGTGCCGTTGCTCGGTACGTCGCACTCCAACACTATCTGCTCGTGCCCATGGATCCGCTCTGCTCCGGATCGTTCGCCTCCGCTCAGGTCCTGTTCCTGCGCTCACACGCCTACTCCGCCTGCATCGGCGCCGCGCTTGCTCCACCCCGGCCGAACTACTCGCGCGCGCGCCGCCAACCGCGCCTCCAACGCTCTCCGCGCCAGTCCCTCACCTGCCGCGCTCGCGCGCGTCCCGCACGCCGCTGCCTGCTCACGCGCGTCTACACGGCCACCCGACGCCTCGCTCCACGCCGCCTGGAGCTGTATCCACGCTCACGCCTTGTCTGTTCCAGCTCAGCACCTGCTTCACCCGTGCCTGTGCCTGCACCCAAGTCGCGCGCCAACACCGGCCTGCCGCTTGCTTCAGCTTCTGCTCGCGCGCGCCGCCGGCTCGCGTGCGCCCCTGCGCATCCGCGCGCCTGAGCCGCATCAGCGCCCTTGGCCGCGCCGCTCGCCCTCACCACTGCTGCTCTGCGCGCCAGCGCTCTCCGCCTTGGGCCACCACCGGCTCGCCTGCCGCTTGGGCCGCCCAGCGCTGCCGCCCCGTGCCAACGCCGCACCACCCGCACGCGCCTGCTCCTGGGCCCACGCCGGGCCGCGCCGCGCGCGCCTCTGCTCCCCGCGCGTCCGCCTGCCCGCGCAGCGCCGCCCCGCCTGCGTGCGCACGCCTGGGCCCGCCCGGCCGCTGCTCGCCCCCCTGCGGCCCGCATGCGCCTGTGCCGCGGCCGCACGCCCTGCGCCGGCCGCTCGCTCGGGGCCACCTGCAGCCGTGCCGTGCGCCTGCCGCCGGCTGCTTGCCTGCTTCCGTGGTTGCCCGAGCTGTGCTTAGAGGAGAGAAAGGGGAAACAGAAGGTGGGGATAGGAATGCAAACTAGAGCATGCCGCCGGTGGGGATAAGGGAAGCGTCAGGATAAGGAAAAGAAGAAGAGAAGAACAGATGGACTTTCCCACGGGCCTAAACGCAAATTTAGAAAATTGCAGGGGCTTTTCTGTAAAACAAAATTTACCGTTGATTTAAAAGCCAAATGAAGAAATGCCCAAAACGAAAGTTGGAGACTTTTTCAAACTCTACAACATTGCTTTAGGGCTCAAGTTCAAAAACTCAAAACTCGCATCTTTGCACATGAAATTTTGAGCAAAAGTTGGATTTGAATTACTTTTGTCCTAAGAGTGTAATTTTAAAATATTCAGGACCTAAATGCAAGAATTTATGACACGTCATAATGACGGGATAGACTCGTCATAATGAGTGGATAGACATGTCATGA
This sequence comes from Panicum hallii, assembly GCF_002211085.1. Taxonomy (NCBI): domain Eukaryota; kingdom Viridiplantae; phylum Streptophyta; class Magnoliopsida; order Poales; family Poaceae; genus Panicum; species Panicum hallii. The sequence continues at coordinate 28,701,646 of NC_038050.1, forward strand.
TGACTTGCACTTTTACACCTTAGTCCTAAGTAATTTTAAAAGTTACTTTTGTAAATCAAACATTTGCATAAAAGGACTGGTACTTTTATAAAATTGCATAAATATCCTTATTTTCACCATTTTACCCAAAATTTTTACACACTTCAACACACACATTTCAAATGAAACTTTTGGATAAATATATATTTTTTTATAAGGGACAAAATAAGAAAAACATGTTTGCAAAACTACCTTTCACTTATTTTGAAATTACTCTTCTCCAAATACATTTTACAAAAACAACCCTAGGTTTTTCTATAATTATAAAAATACCCTTTTTACTTGCACTTTAAATTTTTAAAAGCTTCACACAAACACACATGAGCTTCATACTAACAAACACATAGTTCACACTAACAAAATATATTTCTAGCATTGCAAATACACGAACTGTCACACCAACAGCACCACATCATCCCCCTGAAGCGATCCCGCCCCTCCATCACCGCCCTCCGTCGCCCTAGCCCGCAGAACGCCGGTCGCCATCGCCGCCGGTAAGAACCCGACGTCCACTCCACCGTCGAGCACCACCCTCCGCCCTGTCTCCGACCAAATTGAGCACGGGAATGGCATCCCCACCCTCTCCCGGTGCTCATGCGCGCCATGTCCCTTCATGTTCGCCGGCCCCTCGCCGGGACCACGAGCACCCCGACACGGCCACCACCACAGCTCGCCGCCGGCCATGCTCCGTTGCTTACCTTGGTGCACATCACCCACCTGTGAACTCGGTAGATCACGTAGGTCTCGGAGGACCAGTTCATCTCCGGCTAAACCCTCGCTGCCGGCGAGAACACGCCGGCCAGACGCCACGGCCGTCGTCTTCCCCCGGCAAGGACCCATATGTAATTTAGGTTGTATTTCTAAGGGCTTAAGTGCAAGAACCCGAGGGCTTCCCTGTGAACTGTTTTGTTATTTCATGTGAGCAAGGCTGCCGGCTTGTAAAATTTGTAGCAAATTGTAGAAAAATCCAAAAATTTCCAAACTAGTTTTGTTGGAAACTAGATTTCAAACTCTACAACTTTTATTAATGAAGTTTGGTTAGAAACTAAATACTTTTGAATATATTTTAAACTTAAGGTAAAAGGGTATAGTATGCATAACTTCTACATACTAGCTTAGTTTTTTGTGATTTTTGGTATGTAGCTTGTTTAGGTCATGTGTGAGCTAGTGTAAAAATTTCATGCTCAGTACTGTTTTGTAGTTTAAGTTCTTTTGAACTTGTGTAAATCAAAATTCAAAGGGTTTGAATTTAGTTAAACATTTTCCTAAGGCTTATTTATTTAGATCTTTTTATCATAATCTAATATGTTGATAATTAGTTCATAATTAAATTTTCAAGACTTTATAATTCTATTTACCTAAGATTTGAATTTAAACTTGAAGTTTGAATTCAAATTCAAATGTTCTAGTTTCTGTTTTCAGTAATTCCAGTGCTATAACCATAACTTAAGTGTAAATAGTAACTTGAGATTAACCCCCTGTTCCATGAGTTCATATGTGTTAATTTGTTGGATTGCAACTTTATCGCAAGATAAAGTTTTAAACTCAAATACCATCTCATTTAAATTATTGCATACCATGTAGAATCGACGACGGAGACTACGAGCTAGTCTTGAGACAAGACCAAGGGTTTTCTGAAGACTCGACCACCGTCGCCGAGAATCTAACTGAAGCCCCGAACCAAAGTTCGGAAGTCTCTGACACTCCTGCCCCCAACCCCACTCAAGAAGGCAAGCCCCGATGCATACTCCAGTATTTCAATTTATTACCGCTTCACTTATATATTATATATCTTGCATTACGTCTAGGAGTTGAAATGAAACCCTAGTTGCATAAATCCTAGGAATCCAATGTATTGTACCTGAGTCCTTATCGCATAGACGCTCTGCTAAATAGGACCGGTAAAAGTCGAGTGATTTCCTGTCACTCGCGCGATATAGGAATTGAATGTTTACTCTCTTGCAATCACTATAAGGATCATGGACGGGGTCAGGTGCAGTATCATGACCTGGAAGTTTACCCCGTCTGTGTTGATAAAAGTTGATAAGGTCGCAGTATGTGGTAGTGGTGGCTAAGCATTTGAAAGTACTAGCCACATACCATGAAATATGGTAAGCGGTAAGCCTAGTAACCAATCAGCCCGAGGAGTGGACATACCTCCCACCACTCGTAATTTGGTTTTTCTCACGCACCGACGTGCGGGAGTATGTTCTGCATAGCGGACAGGAGTACGGTCATGTAGTCGCGCTACAGACATATGTCCTGCACAATTGGTGTGCGTACGATCCTACAGTCGCTTGTGGTGGCCCTGTTCCACGAGTCGGAATGAAAGGCAAACGGTTGCTTTGGAACTATCGTTGGATGTTCCAAGCGTGTGAGTTAGGTTTGCCTTGCAAGGTTTGGAAATTCGATTCAGAATCGTCCGTTTCTCGCGGAGATTGAGACTGCTTATTCCTTCTGCCACATAGAGTAAGAAGTGTAACTATTGATGGAATAATCTTGATGAATGTTAATCTCTACCTTGCTTGTCTAGTGTAGGTGCTTACCTAGAATGGATAATCAAATTAGAATTTGAAAGCTAAAACTTGAAAGTAGATCATACTCTTTGTTGCTTTTCAGCTGAAATGAAACCTAGAACCATTTCAGGCCTTCATGAGTCTAATTACGGGCTAAGTATACCCAATTCCGGGTAAACCTTGCCGAGTATTAGTATACTCAGTCTTGCTAGTGAATCTTTCAGGTATGACCTTCGAGAACCCCACGGTTAACCCTGCATGACCAACTTCTGTTCCTTTTGGCTGGTCCGTGGAGTGGGATCCGTCCCCGACTGGCAGTGACCCTCCTGAGTGACACCAAGCTTTGGGCTGAGTACGGTGTCAACCTTCACGACGTGCGTAGTCGCGTGTTTATGTTCCTTGCGCTGTGAACTTGGACAAGCTGAGTAGCTTGTCATGTTAAACACTGTTTGTATAAATTTACATTAAGGTTGAAAAAAAAGTTTGTAATATATTTACATTTCTGTAAATTAAAAGCTAAAGAGCTGTGCTGTGATTGTAAACTCGCCTTCGTGCGAGGTAAACCTGCTTCGATCCTGTTGAACCGTGGTTATATCGGGCAGAGACCCGACAGACCAGTGGGTTGTTCCGTTTGAAGTGCATTGAGTTAGTATCGGCTGAGTAGCGATGACTAGCGCACTTAAGCCGGAATAATTCAGGCGGTTCTGCCACAGCTGGTATCAGAGCTGCAGGTTTACTTTTACAACTGCAGTAGCTCTTAAAAAGTGTTTTCCGGATAAAAATTGGCCCAACAAATTAATTTACAAAATGCGTTGGACTCGTTAAGGTTGTGCTTAGATCGTAAAGCCCTAGGGACTTATATGGGAAATATCAGGTGGCTATCAGTATCTATATATGCATAGATAGTTCTAACTTGTAGCACTACTTGTCAGACCCAAGGCCACGGGAGTGGGTACATGACGTAGTTTAAAGAGGTTTAAGAGATTAAGTCTGTCTTATCTCTTATTTACCTCGTTTATCTCTTATTTATCCCGTTTAAATAGGAGATAGAGCTAACCGATACAAAGGGAATCTACTCGAGATATGTTCTGGTACGATTCCACAGCTGGTGTTGGTTAGTATCTTTGTAACCCTGGCCTCTCGGATATATAAGGGAGGTTAGGGACCCCTCTCAAAACACGATCTCTAGGTCATTCTACACCAAAGGCAATACAAACCACCATACAGGATGTTAGGTGTTACGCGTCTTGCGGCCCGAACCTGTCTAAGTTTTGTGTTCCTTGCACCTTCGAGTTCCTGATCTCGGCGTCTCCTCACCCAAAACTTACCACCTTGGGTATATCCCTCGGTGGGCAGCCGGTTAAACACCGACAGCTGGCGCGCCAGGTAGGGGAGCGCGTCGAAGATCTACCGGCGAGCTCAATGGCATCTTTCAAATTCATCAGGTCAGTTCCCTCCCAGGGTACGACATTTGTTTTTGGCTCGTGGGTCTGCATCGCAGATGGTGTGGGCAATTTTCGGCGATTCCTCATCGACATGAGGCCAAAGACCTCCACTGCGGATTCCTGCAGCGACCTCGACAAGTTTGTTGATGGGCTCGACAACTTGCTGCTACATGCTTCTGCAACAAGGATCGAGATGGAGCTTGCTCCAAGCTCGACTTCTTCCAGTATTGCGGCAACCTCCCCTGGGTTGGACTCGTTCCAATCTAGGGATCGGCATAACCGATCTCAACTCGGTTCATGCAAACCGGCCACTGATCTTCAAGAGGCCAACGTCTCTAGATCCCTCTCCATGTTAGAGAAGGACCTGGACTTTCTGCTCCAGGATGGAAAGCCTGAAGCCACCGTGTGTCGGGGGGCTTCAGGTTGTTCTGACGCTAGTGATCTGGTGATCACCTCCTTGCTGGAGGGGCGCATCGTGCATTGGAAGGGCATGGTGCTCTCCGATCTACTCAAGGCAGAGGGTCGACTTGTGGCTCACCTCGAGCCCTTGCCCTTTCAAGAGGGCAGGCCATTGGCTACCGCGGCGGAGGGGTCGACTGAACTAGTCGACGCAAGCTCTCATGAGCTTTCCTCCCGCCAGGTGCTAATGGGGAAAGAAGGCGAGGACGATGGGGATCTTCCTATTGTCAACTTTGAAGTGATCTCCGAAGATGAGATCACAGCCAACGCCAGCGACGAGAATGACGCCGATCGTGAGGCGCGGAGGGCCAGGAACAGGGCCCGCACAATCCGGCGGAGGAGGGCCAACGAGCGTAGGCGATCTATGCATCGCGAGCTTGACCCTGAGTTCGCCGCTGTAAGCGAACGGGGTTTCAGGACTCCGGTGGCCAACATCGCCAGGGTGATGGCCATCCTCGAGCGCAGTCATGATCCGGACATGTGTCAAGCACTCCTTTACGCGCAGAGGGCTTGGATCCAGTTGGATCAGCATAACTCGGCGTCCACCATCAGGGAGGAGCGCGTGGGTGAGAGTCGGAGCCAGGCTCACAGCCGAACGGCTGGCGGCCGTCCTCGACATCAACTCAGCAACGACAATGCTCGCGGGAGCCAGGCCCCTGGCGGGAGGCAGCAGCCACCGCAAGGGGGTCATCCGCGATAGGCCAATCATCGACTTCCTTCGGAGGACCTGCGCCAGCACATCAATGAAGGCCGCGACGCGCGGACCGTGATCTCCTCCAGGCGCAAGGTCCGCGAAGAAGTCAAAACTGAAGGTACTGACTGTAGCGACCGATTTCCTGCTTTTTCTGCATGTTTCAGCAGCTACAAGTACCCGGAGGGCTTCAAACCGATCGGCATCACCAAGTACGATGGCAAGCAAGCCCCTCAGCAGTGGCTCCGTTGCTACTCCACGACCATTGAGGTCACAGGGGGGTCGAATATCACCAAAGTCGTCTACTTCCCGATGGCTTTGGACCCTGCGCCGCTCACTGATCTCAACAAGCACTGCCCAAAGAACCATTTTGGGCTGCCGCACATTGACCAAGTTGTCGATTCGATGGCTGGTTGTGTCCTTCTCTGTTTTCTTGATTGTTACTCAGGTTATCATCAGATCGCGCTTAAGGAGGAGGACCAAATCAAGACTGCATTCATCACCCCATACGGGACTTATGCCTACAAAACTATGTCCTTTAGGTTGAAGAATGCAGGAGTAACCTATCAGCGTGTGATCCAGATGTGTTTCACGGATTAGCTGCACCGGAATGTTGAAGCTTATGTGGACGACGTGGTCATCAAGACCAGCGAGTCCAGTGACTTGATTGCAGATTTGGAGGAAACATTTAGCAGTCTGCGCAAATTTCGGTGGAAACTCAATCCTACCAAGTGCGTTTTTGGAGTACCTTCAGGGAAATTGCTCGGGTTCATCGTTAGCAATCGGGGCATCGAAGCCAACCCTGTAAAGATCACGGCTATCACTGATATGGAGGCTCCGGCCACAATCAAGGATGTGCAGAAGTTAACAGGTTGTATGGCGGCCCTGAACAAGTTCATCTCCCGACTCGGGGAGAGAGGACTACCCTTCTTCAAGCTCCTGAAATGACAAGATAAGTTCCAATGGACGGAGGAGGCCGAGTGGGCCCTGGAGGATCTGAAATATCATCTTCAGTCACCTCCGATCCTTACAGCACCGTTGCCAGGGGAGGATCTACTACTCTACATCGCGGCAACAACTCATGTTGTCAGCAGTGCTATCGTAGTCGAGCGAGGCGAGGAAGGCCATGCGTTTGGAGTGCAGAGGCCTGTCTACTTCGTCAGCAAGGTCCTCTCCGAATCCAAGGTACGGTATCCAGCTGTTCAAAAGCTTTTATATGCAATCTTAATCACATCAAGAAAGCTACGCCATTACTTCGATGAATACAAGATCACTGTGATCACGGATTTCCCGTTGGTGGATATTCTTCATAATCAAGATGCCACGGGGCGCATATCCAAGTGGGCAGTGGAACTGGGGGCTTTGTAAATCGACTTCAAGCCACGCACTGCAATCAAGTCACAGGCTCTAGTCGACTTCATGGCTGAATGGAGGGAGAATCAAGTCCCAACTCCAGTAGACAAGCCAGAGCACTGGACCATGTACTTTGATGGGTCCCTCAAGCTCGACGGCGGTGGCGCTGGGGTTCTGCTTATTTCTCCACGAGGTGAACAATTGAAATATGTCCTTCAGATCCTGTGGGCGGTATCCAACAATGAAGCCGAGTATGAAGCCTTGCTTCACAGGCTTCATTTGGCGATATCACTAGGGATCAAGCGACCACTTGTATCTGGCAATTCTCTTCTTGTCGTTCAGCAAGTCAACAAAGAATGGGATTGCAACAAGGAGACGACGGACGCCTATGTGCAGGAAGTGCGCAAGTTGAAAAGCAAATTTTCAGGCTTGGAGGTTCACCATGTGTTGCGGGAGCACAATGTTGGCGCGGATATCCTGTCCAAAATGGGGTCGACACGTGCTCAGGTCCCGCCGGGAGTTTTCGTCCAAGAGCTCAAGCAGCCATCCATCAAGTCTTCTCCGCAGGTAACCATCGATGCGGGTCCCCAACAACCCGATCGAGAGGTTATGGTGCTGGGGGAGGACTGGCGAGAGGCTTTTATTGACTTCATCCGCGATCAAAGGCTACCAGCAGGAATTGACGCCAGGAGCACAGAGGCGGCACGCGTCCTGCGCAGAAGCAAGGGTTTTGTCATGGTCGACGGCAAGCTCTATCGGCGCGGCGCTCGGTCAGGAGTTCTCATGAAGTGCGTCACAAAGGAGGATGGATACGACATATTGCGGGAGATCCACGAGGGCGTCTGCGGAAACCATGCGGCTTCAAGAACGCTGGTGGGGAAAGCATACAGGGCCGGCTTCTGGTGGCCCACTGCAGTGACCGACGCAGAGGATCTCGTGCGCAGATGCTAAAATTGTCAGTTCTTCGGCAAGCAGACTCATGTGCTAGCCCACAGCCTCATCACCATACCGCCATCCTGGCCTTTCGCTTGTTGGAGCCTCAACATGATTGGGCCCTTCACAACAGCGCTAGGCGGTTTCACCCATGTTCTGGTGGCTATCGACAAGTTTACTAAATGGATTGAGTATAAGCCAATAGCCAAGCTCACGCCAGATCGGGTCGTCGACTTCATCTCGGATATTTTACACCGTTTCGGCTTCCCCAACACCATCATCACGGACTTGGGATCAAATTTCACGGCCAACCAGTTCTGGGAGTTCTGCGAGAATGCTTGCATCAAAGTCAAATATGTCTCGGTCGCACACCCAAGGGCCAATGGACAAGTCGAAAGGGCGAATGGCTTGATAATTGACGGCCTCAAGAAGAGACTTTATGATGAAAACAGCAAGAAGGGAGGCAAATGGGTGCATGAGCTGCCACATGTCGTCTGGGGGCTTTGGACTCAGTCGTCCAAAGCCATAGGACAAACACCTTTCTTCCTTGTATACGGATCTGAAGCTATTTTACCAGCTGATATCATGTGGAAGTCTCCAAGGGTCGAAATGTATAATGAAGGTGAGGCGGACGAGACGAGGCAGTTAGAGCTTGATTCTGTGGAAGAAGCTCGCTGCACCGCTCTTGTTCAGTCAGCCCGATACCTGCAGGGGATCCGGTGATATCACGATCGCAACGTCAGGGAGCGGTCATTCAGCGTTGGTGATTTGGTCTTGCGTCGCATTCAGGATGAATCAGGCCTACACAAGCTCAACTCAAGGTGGGAGGGCCCGTTCGTCGTCAAGCAGGTTACAAGGCCAGGGTCATATCGCCTACAACATCCTGAGGGTCAGGATGTCCCGAACTCCTGGAACATTCAGAACCTGCGCAAGTTCTACCCATAAGACGATGCCCGGTGATAGCTGAATCCCCGAGGGCTTAGAAGATTTCTTTTCCTCGAATCAATTTGGAGGCTATGTGCCACAAGATTCGGGTTGTACATTTCTTCATAAGCGCACGATGGCCGCGGTCACGTGCAAACACTTATATAAATCGACTTCTTGTCATGAATGTTATGGAGGTTACAGCCACGTTCATATCTTATCGACTTCATTTTTTGACGGAACCCTCGGTTTCGTCCAACTCCTCCACGTATCGATTTCCGCCGCGACCTTGGATGGTTGCACGCAGTTGCATTTTCCCCAACATAATCGATTCGTTCGACTGGTTTATACCCAGTTTGTTGGATAAGCTCATACAAAGAGCTACCTCGACTACATCCTGAGTGGGGGCACCCAGGATAGTCTTGTTTCTGCCAAGAGCACGGCATACCAGCGGCGATGCCCGCATTTGCTCCCAACAAGTCCGATCCATCCGTCTGGGTCCTACTTAACTCACGGAGTGCGCTCATATGAGGAGCAACCTTGACTACGTCCAGAGTCGATGCACTCAGGGTAGTTTTGCCTTAAGCCTGGCATTCGCGCGACGTTGCTCGTGTTCTTTTCTAACAGTTTCAGACCCACAGGTTCGGGTTGTGGACAACTTGTTAGATAAGTTCCTACATGGAGCTATGGTACCTTTAGGGTCGTTGCACCCAGGGTAGTGTCTACTACTTAAGCCTTGTAAGCCTGGATTCCAATTCAGCCTAGGCACATACACAAGTAGATACATCAAAAGACACCATATATACAAGGAAGCAAACACTTATTTTTAGTACCCTAATCCTGCATTACACTTTGAACTATACGTTCTGATACAGGTTGGGCTTCCAGGAGGTATCTGTCGAATTGATCCTCGGTGTAGTCCGCCGCCATGCCTTGAGCAAATATCTCCAGTTGCGCGCTGGGCAGGAAGGACTTCACGATCGCGAGGGCGTTGTTGACGCATGTGACAGGTGCCTCGGAAAGGAATTTGATTACTTTCTTTGGGGCCTCACGGAGACACTCTAGCAGGGGCCGGGGGTTTGCTACACCTTCTTCTAGGGGATCCACCATGTCCACCAGCTCCCGGGTGGCCCCCCTGAGGTCTTCGAGTTCTTCGCCCAGCGTCTTGATTCGCTGAAGGTTGTCGACGAACTGTTGCTCAGTGTCGCCGATCACCTTCTGCAGCCTCTCGACGTCATCTGTACGGCGATAGAGCAGGTTCTTCACATCAGTAAGTAGCTCTTCTTTACTCATTAAGATTCTCCTAAGCTCTGTGGTGGAAAGCTTTTCAGAATCCAGGATGAGTCATACAGTGCAAGTACCCGAGGGAAGCAATGGTTTACCTTGGTGCGCTTTCTTTTGCTCCTTGAGCTGCTCCTGGTGCGCCTGCTTATGTGCCTCGAGCTCCTTCTTCTGTTCCTCGAGTTGTCGCTAGAGCTCGGCGTTGACCTTCTCAAGATGCACGTTCTCCATCTTCTCATCATCAAGGCGCCTCCTCAGGCAGCAAGTTCCTTGCGGTCACAGGCAATGGCCTTCAATTCTTCCGCTTGTTTCCAGGAGTGAGCGATCACACTCTGCAAAAATAGGAAATCCAGATAAGCAACTTGATATATTTACTAGCAGTAAAGTTTTCAGGTCTTACCATGGCAAAATCATGCGCCTTCTTGAGGTTCTCTATGTTGCCATCTGTCAGCAACTGGTCACCCGCCAGGTCAGCGGCGACGGCATCCTGACAACTTGACCCAGCCAGCAGCAGCTCATCGGGTCTCCCGGAGGTTCCCACGACTTCTTCAGTAGTCAGCTGCTGCGCACCTGCAATTACAAATGTTCTCAGCATACAGCACGCGGATCCCGGTAGCTAGCCGGGGCGGTCAGATGCTCACCTGCACCATCCGTAGGAGCGGTGCTAGGGGCCTCGACTTGTTTCTCGCCACCGGCCCCGACCTCGACTTGTCGGAGCTCGGGAGGCGACGGGTCGGGCAGCGTCGCGTCTACCCCAGGCGCTGGCTCCACAGGCGTTGACCTTTCCAGGGCCGATGGCTCGGGGGCTGACACAGCTGTGACTGGCCCAGCGCTTGATGATTCCTCTCGGGTCGAAGACCCGGGGGCTGGGGTAGTCGAAGCTGGCATCAGCTGGAGGTCCGCGGCACTTGCAGCACTAATGAAGTCGAAGTTAGTCAACACATAAGCCGACAGATCAAAATATTTGCTGTGCAACCAGAGGCAGACTTACACTACAGATTTCTTCTTAATGGCTCTCTTCATCCGCACGGCCTGACGCAGCGTCCCCGTTGCTGGCGGCGGGGTTTCACCAGCTTGTGGCGTGGTCCCCACCACGGTGAGGGTGACGGCTGCGGCAGCCGATGGGCTCGTTCTTTCTTCTTCGGGCTCAGCCCGGGAGGAGGACGCGGGAGGACTGCAGAAGGACGTTGTAAGTACGACACGATATTAGTGTACAGCAATACAACAAACCAGTAGGCTCTTACCGGGCGGACTCGAGTTCCTGCGCCTTTCGTTTGCGCACCAGCGATGGCCATGCGGCACCAGCGGCAAAGCACCGGTCAACTCCATGCTTTGCTCGGAGGAGTTGTCCCGACGCGCCTCTCCTTCAGCTCCTTCCCCCGCCTGAGAGCTCACGTCCTCGGCGGACCCGCTGCTGTGTTGAGCTGCAGCAATGCGAGCTCTCTTTGCCTCAATAGCGGCACTGGGGAGGAGGTGGTCTGGTCGGGGGATGTTGGGCCGCGGCGGATAGCTGCGGTAGAGCTCTGTGTGTCCCTGCAGAAGGTTCTTCAGTTAAGTAACAGAGTCACAAAGGTTGATTTCAGCAAAAAGAAGTCGAATACTTACTGGTTTGGGTGGATTTCGTGCGGAAAATAATGTGGGCACGTACGGCACGGCGTCCACGTCTAGTAGCACCTGCTGAACTCACTGGAGCGCGGCTTCATCTGGCAATTCCTCTGCGCACATGCGAGAAGGATCAGCGGTGCCTGTGTACTCGAATCCCAGGCAATGGCGTTGCTGGATTGGTTGGACGCGGCGCTTGAAAAATGCAAACATGACGGAGGCACCGGTCACTCCTTTCTTCTTCTGTGCCTCTATGATGTCCAGCTGCTCCTTGACCTGATCCATCTCCCCGCCGGAGGGTTCAAGATTCCACTCTGGCCTCACTACAGGTGGTCTGTTCGACTTCGTTGGGAGGTGGGGAGCATGGTTCTCGATATAAAACCAATGATTCTTCCACCCGGGAAGGTTGGAGGGGAATTTGTAGGTAAGATATTTGTCGCCGGCCTGCTGACGCAGTTGGATGCTAGCGCCCCCCACAACAGAAAGGTTCTTGGATGTGGGCTGTGGTTTGATGCGGAAGAGGAAGCGAAAAAGATCCCAGTGGGGTTCGATTCCAAGGAAAGCTTCACAGAAATAGATAAAAATCGAAATGTGGCAGATAGAATTCGGGTTGAGGTGATGAAGCTCAAGCCCGGAGTAATACAGAAGGCCCCGGAAGAAGGAACAAGAGGGGAGGGCCAATCCCCATTCGGCAAAATGGAGAAATGTGACGATTTCGTCAACATTTTCCATGGGGAAAGGCTCACGGTACGAGGGGCGCCAGTTGACAAGGTTCTTTTCTTGCAGCAACCCCTCAGAAACTAGGTTGTTCAGATGGTTGAGGGAGCACTTACTGTGTGTCCACTCTGCGGTCGAAGGCTGCGCCTCTTTCTTCTTCCCTTCGATCTCTGCCTTCTTGGGCGCCATCTCCGATTCGCTGGCCACGAGATGCTCGGGGGCTGCGGGGAGAGAGGTGGGGAGGTTGGAGCGGGAGGATTTCTTTGGGGGGATGGCGGCGGCGTTTCGCTCTGATTGGGGGTTTTGGCGGTTCTTGGCAAAATGCAGATTGAAAGTACAATTTTTTCCACTGTTGTCGCCGGGTTAAATAACCAGCGAGGTGGAGAAAAGTTACTGTTCTGAAGTTCAAGGGTCATTTTTTGGGAATATTCCGAAGATGAGAGGTCATTTGGTGGACTGTTTGGATTAGATATTCGATTAATCATTTTTTCAGGGCTAATTAGCCTGAAAAAAAGGGTTTTCCGGGTTCACGATCTCATTTCCATCATTTGTATCATCATTTTGGTAATTTCTCAAAGTTTTCATTTTTTAGCCTGCATGCCACTTTTTGGATCCTTATCTCCAAATTTGTGGGATTTTGATTCAAGGCTCGGGGGCTGCGGGATACGTGGCATCGACTACTTATTTTTCAAATTTCTTTGAAGGATAAGGAGGATTACAGACTAATGGGACCCTCAGCCTGATTCTCCGATTCAACCTTAGGCTCGGGGGCTACTTCATATGGAGTGCAATTTTTTCAAATCGCACACCATGTTAAAAATAAAATTCGGGGCATGAGCACCTCATAGCTTCGATGCAACCAAGCAAGTACTCGAAGATGGATGTCAAGATAAAGCTTCAAAAGAAGTCGAAGACTGCTTCGAAAGTACTCGATAAGCCTGCAGTACTCAGCTACGAAGAGCTCAGGGGCTTGTCAGACCCGGGGCCACAGGACTGGGTACATGACGTAGTTTAAAGAGTTTTAAGAGATTAAGTCCGTCTTATCTCTTATTTACCTTGTTTATCTCTTATTTATCCCGTTTAAATAGGAGATAGAGCTAACCGATACAGAGGGAATCTACTCAAGATATGTTCTGGTACGATTCCTCAGCTGGTGTTGGTTAGTATCTTTGTAACCCTGGCCTCTCGGATATATAAGGGAGGTCAGGGACCCCTCTCAAAACACGATCTCTAGGTCATTCTACACCAAAGGCAATACAAACCACCATATAGGACGTAGGGTGTTACGCGTCTTGCGGCCCGAACCTGTCTAAGTTTTGTGTTCCTTGCACCTTCGAGTTCCTGATCTCGGCGTCTCCTCACCCAAAACTTACCACCTTAGGTATATCCCTCGGTTAAACACCGACACTACTTTCGGTCAAAACTTAAAGTTATGTACAACTCAACCTTACTTTCTATAACGACACCTTCGATTGTGAGGTAAGAAGGTAAGGATCCTCAGCTAACTGGGGAGTTAGCCTTCTCGTCGGTGATGCGAACCGAACGCTGTTTTTCAAGCAGTGGCCTACTTGAGATGCTGCCAATATATCAACTTAGGTTGGTTATATTGGGAGTATATGGTTCGGCGCAGGGTATGGCGATCGCTGTTCATACCCCCACATTTTGCGGTACCCCCGTAAATACATTGTTTAACGATGTATGCTAACGTTGTCTGTACGGCGGTAATTGTACAGATGTTGTTTCTATAGTGAACAGTACTGTTTGGGGACGCTTTCATATCATGCTGCCATGAAAGGTTCATGTTATATAATTGTGATCTTCTGCAAGTATACTAACCACGATTAATAGGTTAAGACGGATAGGACTTATCGATTAGTTATTAGTGAGAGACGTATGGGTTATGCCACCGAAATTAACCGTGTAAGTCCGAAGATATTCGGCAATTGTTTTTGGCTGTGAGGTCGAATAGTACGTGCATGCATAATCCATCATCAAATAAATGAATGCAATGTATGTTTGGTTCTATTAAGGACGACTAGTGTGTTGCTTATCTGTAGAATGGGTTAATAGGATTTTCGTGGTGGCTCTAAGTTAAGTACCTTAAGCATCCATCTGATTTCCAGTCTTTGCTGTTATCAGAATTGATTATCTCGTTCCATTTACCTTGTGAGTTCTCAGCAGGGTAAATAAGACTTACCATTTGCATTCTTATTGCAGATGGCAGCCCCTTCCAACATCTTTTGGCATCCTGCAGGGCATCTCCACACTAATGCCTTGCACTGGGAGGGTTTTCCTTGTCTTCTCTGGGAATCGCTAAGATCGTTTCTCTATACCGAGCCCCCACAATATGATGCAGTGGAGTATCAGGAAGAAGGTGTTCGCCGATGTCGAGTCAGAATGACTATTCCTCAACATCCCTTCCACTCCCAATGGCAGCCCATTGAAGTTGACGTGGTAGGTCATCATATAGTTGATACGATTGAGGGAGCAGCTCTGGAAGCCATCTACCTTTTCTGCAACCAGCATCCAAGGGAAGTTGCAGGACAGCCTATCGGACTATTCCCTACCACAGATCCCAACGATCCTGAGTGGAATCTCAGGGTAGTCCCTGAAAGCCACAGGTTGGAAGGCTCAACGGAAGAAGCGCTTCGGGGTACTATGCGGTTCATGAACGTTCAACATCATTATCAACTTCTGCTACGTCGCGGTATGGGTCAGTTGATCAATATTGTGCAAGGTCATTTCAGTAATGCTGACCGACAAGTCACCCAGATTGAACGGCTTCAAGCCTTGGTGACAGAGAAGGATGAAGTCATCGCTGCCCGAGAGGAGACTATTCATCACCGGGAAGATCAAATCAATGAGAGTGATGCAATGATCACACAACGCAACACAATCATTGAGTTTCTCCAGGAACAGCTCCATGACCTCATCCTTGAGGTTGATGATGCCTATGCCCAAATCAATGAACTCCAACAGCAGCCAGCACCTCCTGCTATACCAGCACCCAAAGAGGAAGAAGAAGATCCTAAAGAAATCGAAGGAGTCTCCGGGTGTCGGTGTTTAACCGGCTGCCCACCGAGGGATATGCCCAAGGTGGTAAGTTTTGGGTGAGGGGACGCCGAGATCAGAAACTCGAAGGTGCAAGGAACACAAAGCTTAGACAGGTTCGGGCCGCAAAGCGCGTAATACCCTACCTCCTGTATGGTGGTTTGTATTGCCTTAAGTGTAGAATGACCTAATGATCTTCTCTTTTGAGAGGGGTCCCTGTCCTCCCTTATATATCCGAGAGGTCAGGGTTACAAAGATAGCAACCAACACCAGCCAAGGAATCGTACCAGAACATATCTCGAGTAGATTCCCTCTGTATCGGTTAGCTCTATCTCCTATTTAAACGGAATAAATAAGAGATAAACAAGATGAATAAGAGATAAGACGGACTTAATCTCTTAAACTACGCTATGTACACAGTCCCGTGGCCTCGGGTCTGACAAGCCCCCGAGCTCTTCGTAGCTGAGTACTGCAGGCCTATCGAGTACTTCCGAAACAGTCTTCGACTTCTTTTGAAGCTTCGTCTTGAAGTCCTTCTTCGAGTACTTGCTTGGCCGCATCGAAGCTATGAGGTGCTCATGCCCCGAATTTTTGTTGTGGTGTGCGATTTAAAAATCGCACTCCATATGGAGTAGCCGCCGAGCCTTAGGTTGAATCGGAGAATTAGGCTGAGGGTCCCATTAGTTTATAATCCTCCTTATCCTTCAAAGAAATTTATAAAATAAGTAGTCGATGCCACGTATCCCGCAGCCCCCGAGCCTTGAATCCAAATCCCACAAAATTGGATATAAGGGTCCAAAAACCGTGGCATTGGTGTTACTCTGGAATTCTGAGAAAAACTCTTCGCCTCTGCATAGTAAAATTAAGCCTCCCGCTGGTTTATTTAACCGCGCAGTGGGTTAGAATTTCTTCTGCACTCTCAGTCTTCATATGAGTCGTCTTCGAGTAGTTTTGCGGCGTCCAGCCCCCGAGCTTACAAGCCAGGAGAGCCGAATGAGTCATGTCGAGTAGTGCGTATCGCCCAGCCCCCGAGCCTGGGAACTAGCGAAACTGCGATGGCACGCCACGCTGCCTGGAGGGTTGTTGCTGAAGCTTGACCTGAAAAAAAGACAATGCACACATTATGTAGCATAATGCGAGGATACCGAGTAGTACTCAGTAATAATATAAATACACCAAAATTTATTCGGTGTAAAAATTTCGCGTCTTGCTCTTGCTAGGCCATGTAATTTCCCCGGAGTTAGCCTGTTACGTTTAAGCACCTGATCCCTGATGGCCGTAGACCATAGCGTAGGGAGCTTAGCCGCATGCACGCGTAGGAGCATAGGCTTACAGAAGAGTCAAGGTTTCACGGATTAAGGCGTGTGCTACCCGAGTACTTTAGCAACCGTTAAGAGAAGACAAAGAAGTCGTCATGCGACAAAGAGGATGCACAGTGCGCAAAGATAGTCGGCGAAGTGTAGCTCTGGAGGGTTTCATGCCCATCGAGAGTCGTACACGGACAAGTAATCGATCATGGTGTAGCCCCCGAGGGTTTCATGCCCGTCGAGAGGCGTACCTAAAAAGGTAGCCGATCGTGTGAAGAACAAGTCGGAAAAGGTATAAATCACTTAGCTTGATTCGTGGACGAATGTCGACGAAGCCATGGAGCTCGTTGATGAAGCTGCGATGATTTGTTGATGAAGCTCGACTAGTCGGAACTGATTCTGACTAGTTTTCAAGTCGAGACGAGTAGTTGATGTAGTCGTCGGCGAGCTGCCGATCGTCCTCGCGAAGTTGAAGTAGTCGAACACATTGCTGCCGCGCGTGGATGTTGCGGCACAAGCCGAAGTTGAGTCGGGTCGTCGAGGTCAACGGCCGCGGTGCATCGATGTTGCAGCGCAAGGTGAAGTCGAGCCGAGTAGTCGAGATCGATGTAGCCGTTCGCTGAAGGATCCGATCTCGAACTCGATGAATCGATCCGTCGATGCACATGCGTGAAGGTAGCAATTCACCACCTGGTGAACTAGAAAGATGCCATCGAGTTCTCCGGTGGATCTTCGACGCGCTCCCCTACCTGGCGCGCCAGCTGTCGGTATTTAACCGAATGCCCACCGAGGGATATGCCCAAGGTGGTAAGTTTTGGGTGAGGGGACGCCGAGATCAGGAACTCGAAGGTGCAAGGAACACAAAGCTTAGACAGGTTCAGGCCACAAAGCGCGTAATACCCTACGTCCTGTATGGTGGTTTGTATTGCCTTAAGTGTAGAATGACCTAATGATCTTCTCTTTTGAGAGGGGTTCCTATCCTCCCTTATATATCCGAGAGGCCAGGGTTACAAAGATAGCAACCAACACCAGCCAAGGAATCGTACCAGTACATATCTTGAGTAGATTCCCTCTGTATCGGTTAGCTCTATCTCCTATTTAAACGGAATAAATAAGAGATAAACAAGATGAATAATTGATAAGACGGACTTAATCTCTTAAACTACGCTATGTACACAGTCCCGTGGCCCCGGGTCTGACACCGGGATCGATTCTGAGCACGGAGATCCTGTTATCAGTCCCCATCATTCCTCTTCAGGCAGTCAGTCATCAGTGGTCAACTTCGATGACTTTTAGTCTTGTTTAAGTTGGTGACATCCTAGGTGTAAGTAGTGTAGAAAAATGTGATATAGGTAGTGCGTAGTCTACCTAGACCTAGAGCCACTTATTGTATTATATGTGGCATGTGTACTTAAGGAATGGCTTGCGGCAATTCAAGTGCCCTGATGTAAGATGTAAGGACCCCCAGTGTTCGTGTAGTAATTCAAAGCCCGTGTTCTACTATATTACTTAATCTTTTTGCATCTGAAATGAGTCAATTGAATGGAGCATATGAATTACAATCCGGTTTGGTAATTGTATATCATCTGAAATTGGAGTAAGGATATGATTGATAATGGATATCTCCTTTGTTTCAGATGGTTGGAGCTACTCGCGGAACTCCGGAAGGTTTTCGGCCCGATCAGGCCAGTGGATCCCAGCAATTGCCACCGCCACCTCCAAATCTGGCCGAGGTCATGGCCCGACAAACAGAACTCCTCAACCAGCTTGTGCAGGCTCAGATGGGCCACTTCCATCAGCAATCCCGAGGCTGAGATGAACCCCTATCGGCCAGTTATCAAGACTTCCACAGTACCCAGCCTCCACTATTCCATAAGGCGGACGAGCCTCTTGACGCTGACGCTTGGCTTCGCACCATCGAGTCCAAGTTCACCTTATTGTCTACCCCATGTTCAGATGAGAACAAGGTGCTTTTTGCAGCCCAACAACTCCGTGGCATAGCTCGTCTATGGTGGGATCACTATCATGCTATGCAGCCTGCCGATCATGTCATCACTTGGGACGAGTTCCAGACCGCCTTTCGAGTGCACCATATCCCCGAAGGACTCATTGAGCGAAAGCTCAATGAATTTCTGAACCTGACTCAGGGAACCTGCACCGTCATGCAATACGCACAAATTTTCAACCACTTGTGCCAGTACGCGGGATACCATGCGGAAAATGATGCCCGCAAAAGAGATCATTTTCACCGAGGCTTGAACACCAAACTTAAAGAACGACTGAATTTGGTAAGGGCCGATAATTTTAATGAATTGGTCAACATGGCCATCACTCAGGAAGACTGCATCTCAGCCCACAGAGCAGAAAAGAAAAGGAAGACACCCACAGGGCCTACAACTACACAACCGTCAAGGTATCGGTTGGTTCAAAATGCAGCTACCAGAGCACCACCTCGAAGTAACTTGCCTAGTAGATGGGTAGCTAGACCACCTCAGCAAGCACGATTTAACCGACCACCGGCACCTCAACCTCAGCAGCAGCAACAACGACAGGGTTCGCGGCTGAGCTTTCCTCCAGTTAATCAAGGAAACAGCAACTACCGTTGTTTCAGCTGCGGAAGCCCGTCCCACTTCATCAAGGATTGCCCTCAACCTAGGAAATCTTTCCAAGGGCAAACATCCAATCCAACCAACAAAGGCAAGGGCAAGAGGCAAGTGGTTCAGGTCCGCCAGGGAAGGGTGAACCTCACCACTCTCTCCGAACTCCCCGAGGGAACACCAATAATGACGGGTACTTTCTCTATCAACCACCAACCCGTGATTATTCTTTTTGATTCTGGTGCTACCCATAGTTTTATCAGTACAAACTGTGGGCTTAAGCTAGGCTTGAATATTTCTTCTACCAATGAGGCATATAGGATAACAACACCTGGCGGGAAAATCTCATCAAATCAAATCTGTAGGAAGGTGCCAATTCAGCTGGGTAGTCATTTGATAAAAACGGACTTACTCCTATTAAACCTAGAAGGAACGGATGTCCTCTTAGGTATGAATTGGATGACCCAGCACCATGTGTCATTAGATATCTCTTCCCGAACTGTGGAATTAGATTCACCTGAGTATGAATCCACTATTCTTTATCTTCCACAACGGGAATACATCAATTCTTGCACCTATGCTGCCACCGGGATCAAGTTAAAGGATATCCCTGCCGTCTGTGAAAACCCAGACATCTTTCCTGACGATTTGCCTGGAATGCCCCCGGACCGAGATATTGAGTTTATTATGAACTTCAGCCCAGTACAGCCCCTATTTCTAAGAGACCCTATCGTATGCCACCCAATAAGCTTGCCGAGTTAAAAATCCAACTCTAAGACCTCCTTGATAAGGGTTTCATTCGTCCAAGTGCATCACCATACGGTTATCCAGCTCTATTTGTGAAGAAGAAAGACAATAGCCTAAGGCTATGTGTAGATTATCGTCCTCTCAATGCGGTAACTATCAAAAACAAATATCCCCTACCCCGCATTGATATTCTCTTCGATCAGCTAGCCGGAGCCAAAGTATTCTCCAAAATTGATCTTCGTTCCGGCTATCATCAAATTAAAATCCGTCCAAGTGACATACCAAAAATAGCCTTCTCCACTCGATATGGTCTATATGAATACCTAGTCATGTCGTTTGGTCTTACCAACGCCCCAGCATATTTCATGTATCTTATGAACTCCGTCTTCATGCAAGAACTCGATAAATATGTTGTGGTCTTCATTGATGACATCCTGATCTCTTCCAAAAATCCAGAAGATCATGCCAAACATCTTCATATCATTCTTCAGCGATTAAGAGATCACCATTTATACGCCAAATTCTCCAAGTGCGAGTTCTGGTTAGATACTGTGAAATTTCTGGGCCATACTATCTCCAGCGACGGTATATCCGTTGATCCCAGTAAAGTACAAGAAGTGATAGATTGGAAACCTTCAACCTCAGTCCATCAGATCCGTAGTTTTCTTGGTCTAGCTGGCTATTATCGTCGTTTCATTCCAGACTTCTCCAGAATAGCCAAACCTATGACCGAGCTACTAAAGAAAGGTGTTAAATTCTCTTGGGATCAAAAATGCAAAGATGCATTCCACACCCTCAGAGACCATCTTACAACTGCTCCAGTCTTAGCTCAACCAGATGTGTCAAAACCCTTTGACATTTATTGTGATGCTTCAGGAACTGGACTTGGTTGTGTGCTTATGCAGGACAACTGAGTAATTGCATATGCATCACAAGCACTCAGGGTTCATGAACAGAACTACCCTACACATGATCTTGAGCTCGCAGTTGTTATTCATGCCCTAAAGATCTAGAGACATCATTTGATGGGTACGAAGTGTCATATATACACCGACCACAAAAGTCTCAAATACATCTTTACACAAACAGACCTGAATATGAGGCAAAGGTGCTGGCTAGAACTTATCAAAGATTATGATTTGGAAGTACATTATCATCCAGGCAAGGCCAATGTCATTGTGGATGCACTTAGTCGCAAGGTACATTGTTCTTGTTTGTCTGTAGAAGCTTTCAACGAGACTCTTTGTTGGGAAATGAGAAAGCTTAATCTAGAAATTATTCCCCAAGGTGACTTGAACCATCTCTTAGTTAAAGCCACACTTAGAGATAGCATTGTCCTAGCTCAACAGCGCAATAATGGAGTCAGAATCATTAAGCAGAAGATAACACAAGGAGAAGGGAAGTATAAGTGCTTCCGAGTAGATCCAGAAGGAGTTTTATGGTTCAATGAACGTATTGTTGTACCTAAGGACCATAAGCTCCATAAACAAATATTGGATGAAGCCCACCTATCTAAATTCTCTATGCATCCTGGCAGTACGAAGATGTACCAGAATCTGAAATAAAACTTCTGGTGGACTCGTATGAAACGAGAAATCGCCAAGTATGTCTCAGAAATTGCCAAAGAGTCAAAGCCAATCATCTGAAAACTGCTGGTATCCTACAACCTCTATCTATTCCCTCCTGAAAGTGGGAGGATATCAGTATGGACTTTATTGTTGGCTTGCCTAACACTTCTCTGAAGCATGACTCCATTTGGGTAATCGTTGATCGATTAACCAAGTCTGCACATTTCCTTCCCGTGCAT
Source organism: Panicum hallii (assembly GCF_002211085.1). Taxonomy (NCBI): domain Eukaryota; kingdom Viridiplantae; phylum Streptophyta; class Magnoliopsida; order Poales; family Poaceae; genus Panicum; species Panicum hallii. The sequence continues at coordinate 28,723,115 of NC_038050.1, forward strand.
ACTACGTATAATGCCAAAAAGTATGCCGAGATCTACCTGGATCAAATTGTTCGTCTTCATGGAGTACCAAAGACGATCATTTCTGATCGTGGAGCACAGTTTATTGCTCGGTTCTGGGAGCAACTTCAACATGCTCTTGGAACTAAGTTAATTCGAAGCTCCGCGTATCATCCTCAAACAGATGGATAGACCGAAAGGGTAAATCAGATTTTGGAAAATATGCTTAGAGCCTGCGTCCTTCAGTATGACAAGAACTGGGACAAATGTTTGTCGTTAGTAGAGTTCTCATACAACAACAACTATCAAAGCAGTCTCAAGATGGCCCCGTTCGAAGCATTGTACGGTCACTGATGTCGAACTCCTTTGAGTTGGTCACAAACCGGCGAGGGTAAAATCTTTGGGCCGGACCTTGTCACTGAAGAAGAGGAAAAGGTGAAGACTATTCAAAACAATTTAAAAGCAGCCCAATCTCGACAGAAAAGCTACGCTGACATACGAAGAAGACCATTGCAGTTTCAAATTGGAGATTTCGTCTATCTTCGAGTATCCCCTACCCGAGGTGTTCAAAGGTTCGGCGTAAAAGGGAAACTTGCTCCTCGATACATCGGACCCTTTGAAATCCTTGAAATCTGTGGACCCGTAGCTTACCGTCTTCAAATTCCTCCTCAATTAGCGACTATCCATAACATCTTCCATGTGTCTCAACTTAGGAAATGCCTCAAGGTTCCTACCGAGATCGTCGATTCCCAAGCCATCGAAATCGAACCTGATCTGACCTATACAGAACATCCACTTAGAGTGCTAGACACTAAAGAGAGAAGCACTAGAAGAGAAACCATTAGAATGTTCAAGATTCAGTGGAACCATCATACGGAAGAAGAAGCAACATGGGAAACCGAATCTTATCTTCAGCATAATTTTCCAAACTTCTTTCAAGCCAACCTCCGAACTTGATCCATCGACTCCATCTTGTTCCGGAATCTCGGGACGAGATTCTTTTTAGGGGGGAAGGCTGCGACACTCAGGTATTTAGCATTATCACACCCTAGGTTTTAGCACGAAGTTGTGTGCAAAATGTGGTAAAAGTGTGTATAAAAATTTAAATGCTAAGGGAAAAGGGTTGTTTATATAATTATATTTTAATAGAGGTCCTTTAGTGTTAAATGTGTAAGCATGGAGTGTAGAATTTAAATATATGAGGCTTGTTTTGCAAAAGTCAAAAACTTGTGTTTAAAATCGCAATAATAGGTAAAACTACACATAGGATGTATTTGTAGTGTAGTTTTTAAATAGGATTTGTATAAAGTTTAGAAACTTTGCTAAGTTTTATATTAACTCCAAATACTTAGCTCTTCTTTGGATGAACCTTAAAGCAAAGTTGTACATTTTGAAAAACCATACATTTTTGCTTTTGGGCCCATCTTCATCTGAGCCCTGGTTTGAAAGTTATTTGAGCTTTACAGTAGGGTCCTTGTACTTTCTGCAATTTTCAGCTGGGTCCTCCTTCATCTACCTCTCTCCCCCTCTCCCCTCTCCTCTATTTCTCTGCCAAGCACCGCCGCAGCTCTGGCCGGCCATGTGCCATGCTCCTCCCTGCTCCAGAGCCGCCCTGAGGCAGGCCACGTGCCACCCCAGCACCTGCCCTGCCGCTTCCCGGCCTCGCGCTGGCCTCTCCCTGTAACATTCCATGTTAAGCTTAGAGGGTTGGATTAGCAAAATTGGTGAATTTCAAAAACTTTTGCGGATAAACTTGTTTTGGAATTGCTGTTGGGTTTTTCTTGTTCGAATTTTCCATTTGCTGTTGTAAATGTGTGGGATTTGAATTTGAATGAGCCAATCAAATTCAAATCCAAACTATAGACCCTAACACCCCTAATGGGCCACCAGCCCACCACCCACGCAGCCCCGGCCAGCCCATCTTCTTCCCTTCTTTTTCTCTCCCCCGCGCGCGAACCAGCCCACGTGAGCTGGCCCAGCCCACCGCCGCGAACCGTCGCGACGCCTCACTCCCTTCCTCTCGGGGCTGCTGACGGGCGGGACCCACCCGTCAGCTTTCCCCTTCCTCCCGACGCCCGCGACCCCGCTCCCGGCTCCCGCTCGCCTCCGCCGCGTCGCCCGCCTCGCGACAGGATAGCGAAACGGCCGCCCTCTTTTTCCCCGCGCCCGCGCTCGCCAGCGTCACCCCCGCGCGCTCCTGTCTCCGCTCCACGACAGAGCAACGCAACCGCCGCGCGCTCTTTTTCCCGACAGCCTGCGCCACGAGCCCGAGACCCTACCCCCACGCCGCAGCCACCGCAATGGCGCCACGCGTCCCGGCCCGGCCGCCGAGGACCCTCGGCCGCAGCCGCCCCCGAACCCTAGCGCCCCCTATAAACCCGAGGCCGCTTCGCCCCCAAACCCTAGAAGCCCCAGCCGCCTTTCCGCCGTCGCCACACGAAGAGAAGAGGAGGAGGAGGAGCCGGAGCAGCGCAAGGAGGAGAAGGCCGACGCCCCGGAGCTTCACCGAGCCGGCGCCCCGATCGACTACATCACCGACCCCGTGCTGCACGGCTCTGCCTCGCCTCGTCCTGGCACCGACCCTCCGCCGCACCGACCGCTTTCTTCCTCAGCCCCGACGGTGAGCGCTGCCGCCACCGTCTCCCTTTCCCTCTGCTGCCGGCGTTGCCGATGAGCCGTCCGTAGAAACCCTAGGTACCCTACCCATCCGGCCTCTGTGCCGTTTTCTGCAGGAGCCCGTCGCGCCGCGATCCCCACCGCTACCGCCGTCGCCCTACCGCCGCCGCGTCGTGCCGCGGGCCCGGGATGCCGGTGCCCCGCGCACGGCACGGCCACGCCGCGGCCCTGGGCAGCCAGGCTCCGCGCGCGTGCGTGCGCACCCACACCGCAAGGCCAGGGCCGCACTCATCCGCAACACGCCCAGCCTCGCCACGGTCTCGCCGTGCGCGTCAACCCCGCGACACGACCGCGACGTCGCGTTCGCGTCGCGGCCGGGTCTTTGGGGCCTTTCCCCGAGCACCCCTTGGGCGCTCACACCGCACGCGCCTTCGGGCGCCACACACACGCACTCACGCACCTGCACCGCTGCACCGGATCCGGGCCGCCACACCGGATCCTGCGGACGCTGACGCCTGGGCCCGCCCTGTCAGTGAGAAGAAAGAAAACGATGCCGCCGGCCCGCGAGGAGGAGAAGGTGAAGCGCCAGCCCAGCCAGAAGAGAAGAAGAGGAAGGAAAGAGAAGGCCCAGCCCACGGAGGAAGGAACCGGCCTGCGTTGAATCCGAGCCGAGCCGAGCCTAGCCAGCCGCACGCCCAGCCAGCCCACCTGCCGAGCCGGCCTGCTGAGCCGCAGGCCGAGCTGACACCGCGAGCCTAGCCGAGCCTGCTGGGCCAACCAAGCCGGCCCATCACCCCCTTTCGGCCCAAAACTGAACCGTGGCTTTTCTTTTGTTTGCGACCTGACCCGAGGGACCCACCTGTCAGCCTCGTGCTGAGGCTGACTAGTGGGGCCCGACGACCGCTGACCGACCCTTGACCGTTGACCGTTGACCGGTCAACATTGACCGGTCAACGCTGACGTCAGCAGTGGGCCCTGCTGACGTCATCATCCGGGACCCCCTCTGCTGACGTCATGCTGACGTCAGCATGCCACGTGGCACACCCTGGTGCTGCCACGTGTCCCTGTTTTCAGGCCTTCTTTTCTGAAAATATTTTATTAATTTCAGAAATAGGTTTTTCCTTAGAAAATTCATAATAAATTATCCGGACCTCCGAAAATTATGAAACCAGTTTCATAATTCTTCTAAAATCATGAACCACCTGTTAGAGTAGGTTTTGTGATGATTTGGATCTTATTTGCAACCTTTTGTGCACTTTTGCACTTTGGACCCTACTCTTACTCGTATTTACGAATAGGACCCGTCCGCGAGGAGCTGACCGACGACCAGGACTACCCAGAGACTCAGGAGGACTTCGAGGAGACGCCAGGTTCACGCCCATCTACGAATTGAACTCCTATTAGGCATTTGCTTGTAGATATGCTATTGCTGTATGTGTATATACACATATATATATCGAGATAAACCTGCATGGCCTCTTTACGATCCATACTCCTTGTTAACCCATTTTGAATTGTTTATTATATGATATGCCTTGTAAATCCTTGAAAGAGTATGTGTGGGATATGGACGGATAGTCTTGGCGTGTGTGGAGAGGTTCCTATCAGGAGTTGGTGATTAGGGCTTAGCCGGGAGTGGGCGACCTAACTCGATCGTGGATCGAGGGCTTGGGGTGTGTATCTTGGCACACCCTACGGAGTACCTGTGGCGGGTACAGTTTTGTTTACGTGTTGAGGTGTTTGGGGCACCCGTTAAGGGTGCAGTTGCGGACCACCGTGGTGGATACGCATGTGACGAAGATGCCCGCTCCGGCAGATAAGGACCGGGTGAGAGTAACCATGACTTGTGGGACTTCGTAAGCGTGCACACCACTTACCCATTATGAGGGTGGGCCCGGTCCGGACTTAGCAAGCGCGGTACCAAGCCGGTAGGAGGATCGAGTATCGGTGCAGGGGAAGGAGGTGCTGACCTCACGTTCCCCGAGACGCATGGGAGGCTTCACAGTCCCGGGGCGACCTCTCGCGGGAGGATGCGCCCAAGACCCGGGAAAGCCGGATGGTGCCGTGGCTCCTATTTCCGTTTCGTAGACCAGTGTTTCGTATACTAGTCGGCTGATCTCCGGCTAGTGTCGATTCGAGTGGGACCAGGTGTACAACCCCTGCAGGGTGAAAACTATACGTATAGCCGCGTCCTCGGTTATGGACATCCCTACTCCTCTGTTGCTCTTATTAGATAGTGTTACTCATGATTTCTACCTCCCTCTAGAATATTGTCTTGCCAGGGGGCAGTTGAGATGCGAGGAGCGGGAGTCCTCGCATCGACTTGGTGGTTTTGGAAGGTGTGTGTGACCGGGAGTCCGGAATGCCGGAAGGGCCCGAGTCAGGAATGAAAGGAGATGTGTACTCATATATATATTATATTGCATGCATAGGGAAACCCCCAGCTTTACCCTTGAACTCTGTTATATCCGTAGTATAGACCACAAAAAGCTTGCATACGGATGGTGACGTGAACCTATCCCATTCCTTGGGGATAGCCTGGTACGATGCAGGATCCGACCCGGAGTTCGACCCCAACGACGACGGATGGTACGACTGAGGCCCGAGCTTCGCTCAAGTCGCCTGTGGAGGTGGATCCCGAAGACGGAGAACGCCCGAAGACCTAGCTACCGCTATGCGCTTTCTGCTTGTTCGATTAAGCCGAAAGGCTTGTAATAAATTCCGTACTACAGATCCTCTGGATTTATGTAATAATTAAACCCGTGAATGACCTCTTATGAGTATGACTGTGATATTATGCCTGAAATGAGTTCTGTATGTGATAGCGCTTGATCCAGGGACTATCACGACGATACAGGGAGTCGGATTTCCTCGATTCAGGAATCCGGTTCATTTCAGTTGGTATCAGAGCCATGCTTGACCGTAGCACGAGCCTTAGACATGGTCGATAGACCTAGGGAAATCTATACGATTCTATCCACTTATTATAATACCTTGGACTATTTTTCGTCGACACCTTGACTCAGTTTTCCTCCACTCTTGAGTTACTCTCTTACCTACGCTGACTCAATTCTCGCGTTCCTACGCAGGGTAGCAACCGCGATGGCAACTACGATGGAGAGTGTGACCCACGATCTCGAGCTGTACGAGGAGTACCACCAGAGAGGCGTCTTCAGGTGGTTCGAGCGTGTGGTGGAGCACATCGGCATCGACCTAGCCTACATCAAGCTTTCCCTGAAGTCGACCACCGCTCCCCCATACTACTCCAAGATGGCCACGCTCGTCGTCTTGCCCGACCCTGCAGTGCCCGCCTTCGAGGGCAAGATGTTCCACAGCTTCGGCGTACTCACCGAGACCGCTGTCCAGTCAACCGCTCGGAAGATGACGATGGAGCTGCTTGCCCAGTTCTGGCAGACCAAGTTCGCAGACTCCTCTTTCCGCCTGCTACCTCGGGCCGTCCTGCCCAATGAGGATCCCGAGGCCGTCTACCTGGAGATGTACTCTGCTCCGGTTCAGGAGACCGGAGGGGACCAGCCCATGATCCACACCACCGGCTCTTACCTCTACGACCTGGACCACCTAGCTGTGAACCTCTCCTCGGAGAGCGATCAGCTACACCTGGGTTTCTACGACAGTGTGAGGCACATCCACGTCCTGCAGCACGAGATTCAGGGGTGGAACCAGCTCTACACCACGGCTCAGAGAGAGGCCCGTCGCAACCAAAGGAACTACATGGAGGCGCAATTGATGCGTCAGACAGAGACCCAGCTTGAGGGTACCGCCAAGTCGTGGTGGGACAGCTACTGTGACTCCCACCATGACCCTGCACACATCTCGTGGGAGGAGTTTGCCAGGGCATTCCGTGAGCAGCACGTGCCCCGGCAAGTGATGATCCAGAAGGCTCAGGAGTTTCGTACCATGACCCAGGGTACGATGAGGGTGGAGGAGTACGAGCGTCACTTCACCAAGATGATGAGGTACGCTGCAGATGACACCAACACCGAGGAGAAGAAGCAGTTCTGGTTTCTCCGAGGACTACACCATGGCATCCGTCAGATCGTGACGGGATGCGAGTACCCGTCCCTCCGCAGCTTGGTCAACCGTGCCATTGCTGTGGAGAGGGAGAGACTAGGATGGGAGGACCGTCAGCGCAACAAGAAGCGCCAGACCGACCACCAGGTTCGAGACCGACCCTTTCAGAAGACAAGGAACGCGCCACCTCTGCCACCGAGGAGCGGTTTCCGATCCGGCCCCAGTCAGCCGGGCAGGAACTTCAGTGGAGGAGGCAACCACTACTCCGGCAACAGGGCCCACGGAGGACAGAACCAGGGAGGAGGCAGCTACCACCGCCAGCAGCCGGCACAGAGGACCAACAGTGGCTCGACGCCGTTTGTTTGCTTCACCTGCAACAAACCGGGCCACAAGTCCTATGAGTGCCCCGAGAAGAAGACCTCGACCCCAGCTCGCGCGCCTGGCTCCACCGGCAGGCCCACTCAAGCTCTGCGCTCCGCAGACCGTGGCCGCCTCACCCACCTGACAGAGGAGGAAGCCCGGGATGCCCCCGACGTCGTGACAGGTGAGTACCTTATCAACGGCTCTAAAGCCTTGGTGTTGTTTGACTCTGGAGCCACTTGCTCCTACATCTCTTCCAAGTGTGTTGCACAAAAATCCTTACCGATGACCCCGAGAAGCCACCCTATCATCACTAGCTCCCCGCTGGGGATCATAGGTGCACATTAGCATGTAAAGGAGTGAAGATCATGATTCAGGGACTGCCATTCACAGCTGATCTGACAGTACTGCCGTCAGAAGGGATAGATGTTATTTTGGGAATGGATTGGTTGACAGCACATAAGGGTGTCATATCTTGCTCGCCCAGGTTGGTGACCCTGGAACACCCTAGTGGGAAGAAAATCGAGGTGGAACCGTTGAAGTCCCGAGATGTACCTCAGGTGTACAATCTGAACAGCTTGGAGAAGCGGACACTCGAAGATGTGCCGGTGATTTGCGAATATCCTGACGTGTTTCCCGAGGAGCTGCCAGGTCTACCATCGGACAGGGATGTCGAGTTCGTGATTGACCTCGTGCCAGGGACGGCACCGATCGCGAAGCGACCCTACCGCATGTCCGCGGAAGAACTCACCGAGTTGAAGAATCAGCTGAAGGATCTGCTGGATAAACAGTACATCAGGCCTAGTGCATCACCATGGGGATCACCCGTGTTGTTCGTGAGGAAGAAGGACGGAACCATGAGGCTATGCATCGACTACCGATCGCTGAACGCCGTGACCATCAAGAACAAGTATCCGTTGCCCAGGATCGATGACCTGCTTGACCAGTTACGGAAGGCCAAATTCTTCAGCAAGATCGATCTGAGATCCGGATACCATCAGATGAAGATCCGGGAAAGCGATATTCCGAAGACAGCGTTCGTGACCAGATATGGCCAGTACGAGTTCACCGTAGTATCTTTCGGACTAACCAACGCACCCGCCTACTTCATGAATATGATGAACAAGGTGTTCATGGAAGAACTGGACAAGTTCGTCGTAGTCTTCATCGACGACATCTTGGTCTACTCTGAGACAGCCGAAGAACATGCTGAGCACCTGAGGGTAGTACTCGAGAGGTTAAGACAGAACCAGCTATATGCTAAGTTCAGCAAGTGCGAGTTTTGGCTAGAGAAGGTTGCCTTCCTAGGCCACGTGTTGACTGCTGAAGGGGTTGCCGTAGATCCCGAGAAGATCGAAGCAGTATCCGAGTGGCAACAGCCGAAGAGCGTTACCGACATCCGAAGCTTCCTGGGTTTGGCAGGTTACTACCGGCGATTTATCGAGAACTTTTCCAAGATTGCCAAGCCTATGACCGAGCTACTCAAGAACAATGTGCCGTTCGTATGGTCATCCAAGTGCGAAGCCAGCTTTCAAGAGCTCAAGTCCCGACTTACTACCACTCCAGTCCTCACCCTTCCGGACATCCGAAAGGACTTCGTCGTCTATTGTGACGCTTCTCGTCAAGGCCTGGGTTGTGTGCTGATGCAAGATGGCAAAGTTGTGGCATATGCCTCCCGGCAGTTGAGGAAACACGAAGAGAACTACCCTACCCACGACCTCGAGCTCGCAGCTGTTGTGCACGCCTTGAAGATTTGGAGGCACTACCTCATTGGCAACAAGTGCGATATCTATACCGACCACAAGAGCCTAAAGTATTTCTTTACTCAGGCAGAGCTGAATATGAGACAGAGGAGATGGTTAGAGCTGATCAAGGACTACGACCTGAATATTCGGTATCACCCCGGCAAGGCCAACGTCGTAGCGGATGCCCTGAGCAGGAAGCACTATTGCAGCAATCTGATGGTTCGTGACGAGCAGCCTGCACTGTGCGATGAACTCGAGAGACTGAAGCTGGAAATAGTAGAGCAAGGGCACCTGAACACAATGACAGTCAAGTACGATCTGGAAGATTGAATCAGGCAAGCACAGCGATGATGCCCAGAACTTCAGAAGCTCAAGCGAGCAATGCGAGGTGGAAAAGCGACCGACTACCGGGTCGACGACCAAGGAACCATATGGCTGAAAGATCGCATATGTGTACCCCAGGATCAAGGGATCCGTGCCGAGATTCTGGGTGAAGCGCATAACTCCAAGTACGCCATACACCCAGGATGTACGAAGATGTACCAAGACCTGAAGGACCATTTCTGGTGGAACGACATGAGAACGGACATAGCCGAATTCGTGGCTAAATGTGATATTTGTAGAAGGATCAAGGCAGAACACCAGCGCCCTGCCGGTCCGCTGAAACCACTTGATATTCCTGTATGGAAGTGGGACGACATTTGCATGGACTTCATAACAGGGTTACCCCGGACTCTGAAGGGCAATGACTCCATTTGGGTAATTGTTGATCGCCTAACCAAAGTGGCACATTTTATCCCCGTCAAGACCACGTACCCCGTAAGCCGACTATCCGAGCTGTACATAGAGAATATTCTGAAACTTCACGGAGCACCACGAAGCATAGTATCAGATCGAGGCCCTCAGTTCACCGCGAAATTCTGGCAGAGCTTGCACAAATCCATAGGGACTCAACTAGATTACAGCACCGCCTTTCACCCCCAAACGGATGGACAGACCGAGAGAGTGAACCAGATACTCGAGGACTTACTCAGGGCTTGTGTGCTAGCCTACGGAAGCGATTGGGAGAAGAGTTTGTCCTATGCTGAGTTCGCGTACAACAACAGCCATCAGGCTAGTTTGCGAATGTCACCTTTCGAGGCACTTTATGGCAGAAAATGCAGAACACCGCTGATGTGGTCAGAAACCGGAGAGAGATCGTATTTTGGTCCAGACTCTATATTAGAGGCTGAGGAGAATGTCGCCAAGATCAGGGAGAACCTGAAGATAGCGCAGAGCAGACAGAAGAGCTACGCTGACAAGAGGAGGAGAGACCTCTCGTTCGAGGTCGGAGACCACGTATACCTGAAGGTGTCACCACTCCGAGGCACCAAGAGGTTTCACGTCAACGGGAAACTAGCTCCGAGGTTCGTTGGACCGTATCCGATCATCCAAAGGATCGGAGGATTGGCGTACAAATTAAGGTTACCAGAAGAACTTGCTGGAGTGCACCCAGTTTTCCACGTATCCCAGTTACGCAAATGCTTGCGGGTACCGGAGGAGACAATACCCCCTGAGGCAGTGGACTTGCAAGAAACGCTCGAGTATGTAGAGTACCCCGTGAAGATTCTAGCCCGGGCAGATAAAGAGACTAGAAGGACCTCCATTCCCTATTGCAAGGTTCTTTGGAGTAATCACACCGAACGGGAAGCCACTTGGGAGAAGGAGTCCGATCTGAAAGAGAAATACCCACACCTTTTCGAAGACCAGGTAAACCTTTAATCTCGGGGACGAGATTCTTGTGAGGGGGGGAGTCTGTAACATTCCATGTTAAGCTTAGAGGGTTGGATTAGCAAAATTGGTGAATTTCAAAAACTTTTGCGGATAAACTTGTTTTGGAATTGCTGTTGGGTTTTTCTTGTTCGAATTTTCCATTTGCTGTTGTAAATGTGTGGGATTTGAATTTGAATGAGCCAATCAAATTCAAATCCAAACTATAGACCCTAACACCCCTAATGGGCCACCAGCCCACCACCCACGCAGCCCCGGCCAGCCCATCTTCTTCCCTTCTTTTTCTCTCCCCCGCGCGCGAACCAGCCCACGTGAGCCGGCCCAGCCCACCGCCGCGAACCGTCGCGACGCCTCACTCCCTTCCTCTCGGGGCAGCTGACGGGCGGGACCCACCCGTCAGCTTTCCCCTTCCTCCCGACGCCCGCGACCCCGCTCCCGGCTCCCGCTCGCCTCCGCCGCGTCGCCCGCCTCGTGACAGGATACCGAAACGGCCGCCCTCTTTTTCCCCGCGCCCGCGCTCGCCAGCGTCACCCCCGCGCGCTCCTGTCTCCGCTCCACGACAGAGCAATGCAACCGCCGCGCGCTCTTTTTCCCGACAGCCTGCGCCGCGAGCCCGAGACCCTACCCCCACACCGCAGCCACCGCAATGGCGCCACGCGTCCCGGCCCGGCCGCCGAGGACCCTCGGCCGCAGCCGCCCCCGAACCCTAGCGCCCCCTATAAACCCGAGGCCGCTTCGCCCCCAAACCCTAGAAGCCCCAGCCGCCTTTCCGCCGTCGCCACACGAAGAGAAGAGGAGGAGGAGGAGACGGAGCAGCGCAAGGAGGAGAAGGCCGACGCCCCGGAGCTTCACCGAGCCGGCGCCCCGATCGACTACATCACCGACCCCGTGCTGCACGGCTCTGCCTCGCCTCGTCCCGGCACCGACCCTCCGCCGCACCGACCGCTTTCTTCCTCAGCCCCGACGGTGAGCGCTGCCGCCACCGTCTCCCTTTCCCTCTGCTGCCGGCGTTGCCGATGAGCCGTCCGTAGAAACCCTAGGTACCCTACCCATCCGGCCTCTGTGCCGTTTTCTGCAGGAGCCCGTCGCGCCGCGATCCCCACCGCTACCGCCGTCGCCCTACCGCCGCCGCGTCGTGCCGCGGGCTCGGGATGCCGGTGCCCCGCGCACGGCACGGCCACGCCGCGGCCCTGGGCAGCCAGGCTCCGCGCGCGTGCGTGCGCACCCACACCGCAAGGCCACGGCCGCACTCATCCGCAACACGCCCAGCCTCGCCACGGTCTCGCCGTGCGCGTCAACCCCGCGACACGACCGCGACGTCGCGTTCGCGTCGCGGCCGGGTCTTTGGGGCCTTTCCCCGAGCACCCCTTGGGCGCTCACACCGCACGCGCCTTCGGGCGCCACACACACGCACTCACGCACCTGCACCGCTGCACCGGATCCGGGCCGCCACACTGGATCCCGTGGACGCTGACGCCTGGGCCCGCCCTGTCAGTGAGAAGAAAGAAAACGACGCCGCCGGCCCGCGAGGAGGAGAAGGTGAAGCGCCAGCCCAGCCAGAAGAGAAGAAGAGGAAGGAAAAAGAAGGCCCAGCCCACGGAGGAAGGAACCGGCCTGCGTTGAATCCGAGCCAAGCCGAGCCTAGCCAGCCGCACGCCCAGCCAGCCCACCTGCCGAGCCGGCCTGCTGAGCCGCAGGCCGAGCTGACACCGCGAGCCTAGCCGAGCCTGCTGGGCCAACCAAGCCGGCCCATCACCCCCTTTCGGCCCAAAACCGAACCGTGGCTTTTCTTTTGTTTGCGACCTGACCCGAGGGACCCACCTGTCAGCCTCGTGCTGATGCTGACCAGTGGGGCCCGACGACCGCTGACCGACCCTTGACCGTTGACCGTTGACCGGTCAACGTTGATCGGTCAACGCTGACGTCAGCAGGGCCCACTGCTGACGTCATCATCCGGGACCCCCTCTGCTGACGTCATGCTGACGTCAGCATGCCACGTGGCACACCCTGGTGCTGCCACGTGTCCCTGTTTTCAGGCCTTCTTTTCTGAAAATCTTTTATTAATTTCAGAAATAGGTTTTTCCTTAGAAAATTCATAATAAATTATCCGGACCTCCGAAAATTATGAAACCAGTTTCATAATTCTTCTAAAATCATGAACCACCTGTTAGAGTAGGTTTTGTGATGATTTGGATCTTATTTGCAACCTTTTGTGCACTTTTGCACTTTGGACCCTACTCTTACTCGTATTTACGAATAGGACCCGTCCGCGAGGAGCTGACCGACGACCAGGACTACCCGGAGACTCAGGAGGACTTCGAGGAGACGCCAGGTTCATGCTCATCTACGAATTGAACTCCTATTAGGCATTTGCTTGTAGATATGCTATTGCTGTATGTGTATATACACATATATATATCGAGATAAACCTGCATGGCCTCTTTACGATCCATACTCCTTGTTAACCCATTTTGAATTGTTTATTATATGATATGCCTTGTAAATCCTTGAAAGAGTATGTGTGGGATATGGACGGATAGTCTTGGCGTGTGTGGAGAGGTTCCTATCAGGAGTTGGTGATTAGGGCTTAGCCGGGAGTGGGCGACCTAACTCGATCGTGGATCGAGGGCTTGGGGTGTGTATCTTGGCACACCCTACGGAGTACCTGTGGCGGGTACAGTTTTGTTTACGTGTTGAGGTGTTTGGGGCACCCGTTAAGGGTGCAGTTGCGGACCACCGTGGTGGATACGCATGTGACGAAGATGCCCGCTCCGGCAGATAAGGACCGGGTGAGAGTAACCATGACTTGTGGGACTTTGTAAGCGTGCACGCCACTTACCCATTATGAGGGTGGGCCCGGTCCGGACTTAGCAAGCGCGGTACCAAGCCGGTAGGAGGATCGAGTATCGGTGCAGGGGAAGGAGGTGCTGACCTCATGTTCTCCGAGACGCATGGGAGGCTTCACAGTCCCGGGGCGACCTCTCGCGGGAGGATGCGCCCAAGACCCGGGAAAGCCGGATGGTGCCGTGGCTCCTATTTCCGTTTCATAGACCGGTGTTTCGTATACTAGTCGGCTGATCTCCGGCTAGTGTCGATTCGAGTGGGACCAGGTGTACAACCCCTGCAGGGTGAAAACTATACGTATAGCCGCGTCCTCGGTTATGGACATCCCTACTCCTCTGTTGCTCTTATTAGATAGTGTTACTCATGATTTCTACCTCCCTCTAGAATATTGTCCTGCCAGGGGGCAGTTGAAATGCGAGGAGCGGGAGTCCTCGCATCGACTTGGTGGTTTTGGAAGGTGTGTGTGACCGGGAGTCCGGAATGCCGGAAGGGCCCGAGTCAGGAATGAAAGAAGATGTGTACTCATATATATATTATATTGCATGCATAGGGAAACCCCCAGCTTTACCCTTGAACTCTGTTATATCCGTAGTATAGACCACAAAAAGCTTGCATACGGATGGTGACGTGAACCTATCCCATTCCTTGGGGATAGCCTGGTACGATGCAGGATCCGACCCGGAGTTCGACCCCAACGACGACGGATGGTACGACTGAGGCCCGAGCTTCGCTCAAGTCGCCTGTGGAGGTGGATCCCGAAGACGGAGAACGCCCGAAGACCTAGCTACCGCTATGCGCTTTCTGCTTGTTCGATTTAGCCGAAAGGCTTGTAATAAATTCCGTACTACAGATCCTCTGGATTTATGTAATAATTAAACCCGTGAATGACCTCTTATGAGTATGACTGTGATATTATGCCTGAAATGAGTTCTGTATGTGATAGCGCTTGATCCAGGGACTATCACGACGATACAGGGAGTCGGATTTCCTCGATTCAGGAATCCGGTTCATTTCACTCCCTGCCTCACCACGTCGCCCGCCGTCTGCCCGAGCCGCGCTTCACCACCGCTCGCTGTCGCAGCGACTCCGGCGCCACCTCCTGCTTTCAGCGATCCCACGCGTCACTTCCCTGCCTTGCCGCCGCCCTCCCGACATTGTGCTGTCTCGCCCCTGCATCCCCCACATGCACCGCCTCTGCCCGAGCTCCGCCGTGATAGCCACGCGCGCCGCCGATATGCCAACTCCTGCTTCCGCTCAACCACGTCTTGTTCTAGATCCCGAGCACATCCTGGAGCCCCTAGCACACTTGTTCTTGCGTTGCACACACATTTTCGCTCAATTTCTTTTGCTCTAGCCACCACTACTCCCCATCCCCGATCCGAAGCACGAATAGCATTCCCACGATCCACCGAAGCTCACCGAGCAAGCCAATTTCAGTTTCCTCCACCAGAACTGCCGGACCACAGCGCCGACGTGCCTTTTCCTCCGCTGCCGCTCGGGCCTCCCGTTGATCCGCCGATACAGGACCTCTCTACCCCGACCCAACGCACCAACAGCACCACATCATCCCCCTGAAGCGATCCCGCCCCTCCATCATCGCCCTCCGTTGCCCTAGCCCGCAGAACGCCGGTCGCCATCGCCGCCGGTAAGAACCCGACGTCCACTCCACCGTCGAGCACCACCCTCCGCCCTGTCTCCGACCAAATTGAGCACGGGAATGGCATCCCCACCCTCTCCCGGTGCTCATGCGCGCCATGTCCCTTCATGTTCACCGGCCCCTCGCCGGGACCACGAGCACCCCGACACGGCGGCCACCACACCTCGCTGCCGACCATGCTCCGTCGCTTACCTTGGTGCACATCACCCACCCGTGAACCCGGTAGATCACGTAGGTCACGGAGGACCAGTTCATCTCCGGCCAAACCCTCGCCGCTGGCGAGAACACGCAGGCCAGACGCCACAGCCATCGTCTTCCCCCGGTAAGGACCCATATGTAATTTAGGTTGTAGTTCTAAGTGCTTAAGTGCAAGAACCCGAGGGCTTCCCTGTGAACTGTTTTGTTATTTCATGTGAGCAAGGCTGCCGGCTTGTAAAATTTGTACAAAATTGTAGAAAAATCCAAAAATTGCCAAACTAGTTTTGTTGGAAACTAGATTTCAAACTCTACAACTTTTATTAATAAAGTTTGGTTAGAAACTAAATACTTTTGAATATATTTTAAACTTAAGGTAAAAGGGTATAGTATGCATAACTTCTACATACTAGCTTAGTTTTTTGTGATTTTTGGTATGTAGCTTCTTTAGGTCATGTGTGAGCTAGTGTAAAAATTTCATGCTCAGTAATATTTTGTAGTTTAAGTTCTTTTGAACTTGTGTAAATAAAAATTCAAAGGGTTTGAATTTAGTTAAACATTTTCCTAAGGCTTATTTATTTAGATCTTTTTATCATAATCTAATATATTGATAATTAGTTCATAATTAAATTTTCAAGACTTTATAATTCTATTTACCTAAGATTTGAATTTAAACTTGAAGTTTGAATTCAAATTCAAATGTTTTAGCTTCTGTTTTTAGTAATTCCAGTGCTATAACCATAACTTAAGTGTAAATAGAAACTTGAGATTAACCCCCTGTTCCATGAGTTCATATGTGTTAATTTGTTGGATTGCAACTTTATCGTAAGATAAAGTCTTAAACTCAAACACCATCTCATTTAAATTATTGCATACCATGTAGAATCGACAATGGAGACTACGAGCTAGTCTTGGGACAAGACCAAGGGTTTTCTGAAGACTCGACCACCGTCGCCGAGAATCTAACTGAAGCCCCGAACCAAAGTTTGGAAGTCTCTGACACTCCTGCCCCCAACCCCACTCAAGAAGGCAAGCCCCGATGCATACCCCAGTATTTCAATTTATTACCGCTTCACTTATATATTATATATCTTGCATTACGTCTAGGAGTTGAAATGAAACCCTAGTTGCATAAATCCTAGGAATCCAATGTATTGTACCCGAGTCCTTATCGCATAGACGCTCTGCTAAATAGGACCGGTAAAAGTCGAGTGATTTCCTGTCACTCGCGCGATATAGGAATTGAATGTTTACTCTCTTGCAATCACTATAAGGATCATGGACGGGGTCAGGTGCAGTATCATGACCTGGAAGTTTACCCCGTCTGTGTTGATAAAAGTTGATAAGGTCACAGTGTGTGGTAGTGGTGGCTAAGCGTTTGAAAGTACTAGCCACATACCGCGAAATATGGTAAGCAGTAAGCCTAGTAACCAATCGGCCCGAGGAGTGGACATACCTCCCACCACTCGTAATTTGGTTTTTCTCATGCACCGACGTGCGGAAGTACGTTCCGCACAGCGGACAGGAGTACGTCATGTAGTCGCGCTACAAACGTATGTCCTGCACAATTGGTGTGCGTACGATCCTACAGTCGCTTGTGGTGGCCCTGTTCCACGAGTCGGAATGAAAGGCAAATGGTTGCTTTGGAACTATCGTTGGATGTTCCAAGCGTGTGAGTTAGGTTTGCCTTGCAAGGTTTGGAAATTCGATTCAGAATCGTCCGTTTCTCGCGGAGATTGAGACTGCTTATTCCTTCTGCCACATAGAGTAAGAAGTGTAACTATTGATGGAATAATCTTGATGAATGTTAATCTCTACCTTGCTTGTCTAGTGTAGGTGCTTATCTAGAATGGATAATCAAATTAGAATTTGAAAGCTAAAACTTGAAAGTAGATCATACTCTTTGTTGCTTTTCAGCTGAAATGAAACCCAGAACCATTTCAGGCCTTCATGAGTCTAATTACGGGCTAAGTATACCCAATTCCGGGTAAGCCTTGTTGAGTATTAGTATACTCAGTCTTGCTAGTGAATCTTTCAGGTATGATCTTCGAGAACCCCACGGATAACCCTGCATGGCCAACTTCTGTTCCTTTTGGCTGGTCCGTGGAGTGGGATCCATCCCCGGCTAGCAGTGACCCTCCTGAGTGACACCAAGCTTTGGGCTGAGTACGGTGTCAACCTTCGCGACGTGCGTAGTCACGTGTTTATGTTCCTTGCACTGTGAACTTGGACAAGCTGAGTAGCTTGTCATGTTAAACACTGTTTGTATAAATTTACATTAAGTTTGAAAAAAAAGTTTGTAATATATTTACGTTTCTGTAAATTAAAAGCTAATGAGCTATGCTATGATTGTAAACTCGCCTTCGTGCGAGGTAAACCTGCTTCGATTCTGTTGAACTGTGGTTATATCGGGCGGAGACCCGACAGACCAGTGGGTTGTTCCATTTGAAGTGCGTTGAGTTAGTATCGGCTGAGTAGCGATGACTAGCACACTTGAGCCGGAATAATTCAGGCGGTTCTGCCACAGCTAAGTTTCCGAGCGTGTGAGTTAGGATCCCTTGCAAGGTTATGAAATTCGATTCAGAATCGTCCGTTTCTCGTGGAGATTGAGACTGCTTGATGGAAGGACATACTCTACCTTGCTTGACTAGTATTGTGGTTGCACTGTTTTCCTGGGTGGTTCTCCATGTTCCAATTAATGCAATAACCAGTGTAGCATGATTTTCAGGTTATCCAAACAAAGTCTAAGTAATAGCAACTGGCATAGCTACAACATAAATATAATAACCTAGATTTAATTGAGGAAGTTCAATAGAAACTAGGCATATCCTTAGTTTGGGATCCATCATATTCTACACACATGCATGCATATAAAGTAAATATATATGTTTAATAAGTTATTAGGACTGAAGTATGATCAAGGACCACTTGCCTTGGTCAAAGAACTGCTGCTGCTCTGGAACGTCTTCAAAGCTCGGCTCTTGCGGACCCTCGAACTGCGCACCGTCTGTCGTAACACACAAGTACATACAAGCAAACAAATATAATAAATAAGAAATAGTACACCAAACAATATAAACATAGCAAAATAACATTATAAAGCTACTGTATATGTCGCAACAATCGCGTGAGTGCAAGAATCGATGAAAATGGAGTTAAAACGGAGAAGTTAAGGCTAAAACATGATTCTAGGAGCTTATTTGTAGAAGATTTGAACCTAAAAGGGCTCTAACCAAAGATACTGAGGGCTAGAACATAATTAAACCTTAGATTTAGGGTTTAGGTTGTAAAACAGAAGGGTTTAGGACTGCGGATTCTATTTTGGAAAAGACAAGGGCCTAAACAGAAGAAAAAGATCTATTCATGAATACTTTTGAACTACCGTAGACTGCAGGTTGATTTCTATGGAACTCAGGGGCTAAAATGCAAAACTACCCTGAGTTGACCGGTATCTGGTTCTATTGACTCGGGTTAGATCTAATCTAACCCTTTGGATCGAGATCCTATGGTGGGGAATGGCTGACGGCGTGGGGGCGGCGGCGCTGAGCGCCGGCACGAGGAGGTGCGGCGGCAAGCGGCGGCGCTTCACCGGGATAACGCGTAAACGCGTTCCTGACCTCAGTTTTGAGCGCAGTTTGTCCTGGAAGGTTGCGGGCGGTACGGGGAATCCATCTAGACGCTCGGGAGGTGGTGGAAGTGACCGAAGACGGCGGCCGGTGGCGAGGGGCGGCTCGGGACAACGGCGAGCTAATTGTGAGCACGGGAAGGCAGGGAAGAGGGGAAGAAGCAGCGAGCGACCATCCTCACCACAACGCGAAGCTCTTGGAGTGTTTGCTCGACGGCGGGGAGCGGCGGTACGGTGAGCGGCCGAAGCACGGCGGCAATGGCGGCAGCGGAAGCTTCGGGCGCTTAGGGTTTCTCGGACAGGAGGCGGCTGCGACTTGGGGGGAGGAGCTAGGGCATGGGGCACTTTAAATAGGGCGGCTGGGCACCTAGGCGTGTGGGCCCGGGGCTCCGCACAACGGGCGTGCGTGCAGGACTCGGGTGCGAGAGAAGGAGGGAGAGGAGACGGGCTGCACGAAGAGACTGGGCCGGGGAAGCTGGGCCACGCGCGGGGGAGAGAGGAGAAAGAGCCAGTGGCTGCTGGGCCGCGCGGAGGAGAAAGGAGAGACAGGCTGGGCTGGGCTGCATAGGAAAAAGGGAAGGGGCAGAAAGGCCGGCTTGGGCTGGGCTGCAAGGGGAAAATGATAAGAAAAAGAAAAAGGGGAAGTGGGCCGGGCCCAGTTAGAAAAGGAGAGAGAAAACGAATTGTATCCAAATGCATTTGAATATGAATTTGAAATTTAAATTCAAATGGAAGACAAACAATAAAACAATGCAATGGGGCGTTAAATGCACAAGACCTATAGCTCCTTATATTTCTTTTTATGGTTAAGTAATTTGCTATTAATTTACAGTAAATGCCCTAAAATCAAGATGATGGAATAAAACCTTATGGCTCCTAAAAGGAATTCTAGCAAAATTCATTTAGGTTTCTAAATTAAAAATTAGGGTGTTACAGGATTATCGCCAGCAGAATTCAAGCTTTCATCTCGATTATATCTAAAATTCTACTGAAGGTACCTCTCCATGAAGAACAGTAATCTTGGGGAAAGAGCACTTCGTGCAAATCCTACCCCGAGATTCACTTATGGTGCTTTCTTCTTAAAGAGGTACTATAAGAAAGCCCATCTTGTTCCCGCTTCAAGGTAACATCCGAGGTGTTCCGTATACACCAAGGAATATGCCTCGACATTGACCACCGTTTCATAGTCCGTTGGGATCAGCTTTTTGGTCAAGGGATCATAGGGGCCATGCCGATCGAATTGAGTGAACCAAACTCATATCCTCATCATTGCTTGATGCCAATCAAATCAAGTGATTCAAAACTCATATCTTATTCCTTGATTTTGATTGATGCCCAATAGAAGCCACAATCACACTTCTTATGAATTGGACTTCTATTGGAAGTTTAGGATGGATTGCTTCACTGCCACATTCATCTTTGATGAAACACGAGGCTTTCCACCTAAGGAGGGGATAAGTTGAAAGAAACCCATTTATCTCGTGAGCCTAGCTTAGATCGTTCCTTTGCCCATAGAGTTACACATGCTCTTTCATTACGGGGCCATAAATGTTCTTGAGTTGTTCTATCCGGAGATCAAGCCATGTCACACCCGGTTTTAAGGAGAAAACCGAATGCATAACTATATGTATGCCAAGATCAAGTTCCATACATATAGTGACTTTATCAGTGAATAATCAGCAATAGTATCATGAAAAGATAAATAAACAACTAAAAGACTATCAGAGTTATACAGCTTATCCTGGAAACGAAGGCTTCAACATCACAGGCCATCGACCAGGGGTTGCCTAGGCCTAGAACTCAGCATCATCGTCAAAAGACTTCACATCAACTTTCTCTTCTGAGCCGCAATTATAACAAGCATGAGTACACTTATGGTTGGTACTCAGCAAGTGTTGGGAATTATATGACATGAAGGCCAAAATCAAGGAGAGACTGACTGTCTTACTGCGATAGCAATTTTAGTTGGTCAAATTTTATTAGCACCTAATTACTAAGGTATAAGTTCATACCAAAACCCGCATTAAAAGAAACAGAATAGGTATAACAGAAACATAACCATAACCATAAATATGATCCATGATTTAATTCATCTTCAAGTTCAATTATCATGTGAGGGTCCAAGCCGCTCTTAACCGTGAGCACGGCTGATATATCAGTTTTCACTCTGCAGAGGTGGTACACTTTACCCACAATTCGTGTCTCCCGATTTGCCCGAGGTAGCTAGCCTCTTAAACACTTCCGAGATGAGTGGCAAGGGATTCACTACGAGACCTTTACAAAGATTCCCTATCTTATGACAATCCGCTAAGATTTCAAGTCAAAGCGGTCATAACTCTCCCTAGTGAGGTAGTGCCTTAGCCAAGGACCACATATCAAAGCCTCAAGAGGACCGAGCTATACCCCGATGATGCAACCCCTCTTGCCCTTTCGGTAAGATCATCACAAGCTAGAGTTTCTAATTAGTTAGCCAAGACCAGCACCATATAGTATTGTGGTTGCACTGTTTTCCTAGGTGGTTCTCCATGTTCTGATTAAAGCATATGATCTTGTGATTAACAACACAAAGAGCGTGAACATGGATAAAACAGGTGTAGCATCGACATTGTTGTCATCATGGTTATAAAGTATTCCCAAACCAGAACCAGTTATAGCAACTAAGTAGAAGCTACCCAACATAAAGGTAAAACCCAGGTTGACAAGGAATGATCAAAAAGACTAGACATATCCTTAATTAGGATCCATCAGGTTAAGACACATGCATGCATAAAGAAAAGTTATATTTATTGAAATTGTTAGGATAAAAGAATGATCAAGGAAACACTTGCCTTTCTTTTAGAGAATAGCTGCTCAGAGTCTTCAACTCTTGTTCTTGAAACTCTAAATCTTCAAAGCTCTTGGATCGCGCACCTTCTAACGTCACACAAGCATTGGACCGAAGCAAAACAACAAACAAACAAAAAGAACAACTAAGAACACATACACCAAACAAAAAGAAAGGTTTAAAAGAGTGAACTAAACGATAGGGCTCGTTGCTACGGTCATGAGAAATAGCTATTGGAAGATTTATGTTATAAATGAGATAAAAGAACTATAAGCTTCATTTATTTTAATTTAGAAAACTAATGTAAAAGATATTCAAAAGAGCATATCCCTAATTATAATTAACTCATATTATATTTGTATTTATAAAGACGATGTACAATTTAGTCAAATGTTATATATAATTGTCTATGTACAAATTACACTAATTAAATAATTAATTAGAAAAGAACTTGAGAGAGCATCTAAACGCATAACTTTATGATTCGTGTTGAACTAAACAAATTAAATTATAAACACAATTAAGTTGATATTAATGAAGTTAACATTAATTATGAAAACCGGAGTATAGATCTAATTAGATTTTAATTGGGAAAACTAGATGAGAGGTCATTAATCAAATTAAATCTATATTTAGTTTTAAAAATAGGAACTATGGTACAACAGCACTACTAAACGATAGCTTAGGGTTTTAGAAGACTAACACAAAAGGAATGGGTCAAAATGGATCTAAAACTTGGAAACTACGCATGAAATAAGGTTGCAAGGACCTATACGTGATTAACTATAGATTTCAGGGGCTAGCAGGGAAGATCTGCAAGATACAGAAATAGTGCTAGCAAATTAGGAAAAGTTTGGGTTTAGATCTGAAAAAGACCATGGGTGGGGCTCGATTGAAAAGATGCAATAGATCTAGGGGGTTTTTTGCAGATTTCACCAGACACAAAGAAAAATAGATTTATTACATAGTTTCCTGGGGGCTTAGATGCAAAATGCTTGGGAACAGCTCCCATGGTGGCCGGCACCCACTGTTGGCCGGATTCCCGGCGATTCCGAGCACGGGAGAGCACAAGGATTAGGGCAAAAGAAAGAGGACGACGAGGGGATTCGATTTCACAGCTTACCCATGGTCGAGAGGCACCGTGGAGGCGGGAATCTCGCCAGGAAAAAGGTGGTGGCACACTGCTCATCTTCTCTTCCTAGCGACGGAAGAAGAGAGAAAAAGGGAGAGAAGGGTCGAGCGGGCTGCATGTTTTATTGAACGCAGACGGTCGGGCTAGTGCATGCCGAGGATAGCAACAAGAGCCGTCCAGTATCAAGATGACGTCTGAAACTGGAACGACGAGATAGCAGGCGTGGCCGGTAGGTGCGGCACAGGCACGCGAAGAGCAAGGCGCACATGACCGGTCTAGATATGGCCACCGAATACTAGATGTTCACGCTTAGGGAACACCGAGTCGACATGGCCTGGCTCTTGCGGTGAAAACAAAAGGAGACGAGGGGCATGATAGGTAGGACCACAATTTCATAGGGACAAGCAACAAGAGAGAGGAGCGATTGGCTAGCCATTGTGCTAAGGAAGACCGATGGTAGTAAGGGATACTCGACTGGGCCGAGATTGAGTTGGGTCTAGGGTTTTTAGAGCAACGGTACTAGTCACCAGAGCTGACGTTGATGAAAATGAAGTATCACTAGAGAATGCCAAAGTCGAGGCACGATTTCGTTTTTCCAGCGAGATTTGATCAAGGAGCAAGATTAGAGAATGGGAAACTCGAATGGACATTATAGGGTGTCAGATATGACAGAGTAAAAAGGGAGAATGGTGATATAACAGATCGGTCCGACTACGATGAGAATTTGAACTTCAGGAAGGAAGTCTACTTTTTGATGGCGGAACTCGAAAGACGATGAGATCAAAGCGGTGGTCGAGCTCAACTGTGACATTCAGGTATTAGAATTATAAACACACTAAATATTAGTATAAAGTGTGCATGATTGATCTTATTATGTGTGCTCAAATTTAAATGCAAAAGGGAAAAGAGACATAAATGTAATTCTGAAAAATATAGGTCCTTTAGTGTTAAATGGGACACTAAATCAAATCATATGAAGATTGTTTGGTAAAAGTCAAGAACTTGCTTTTAAGTCACAAATTTAAATGAAACTACCCCTAAGATGTAAGTGTAGTGTAGTTTTTAAATAGGATTTAATTAAAGTTTAAAACTTTACCAAGTTTTATGTTAGTTTCAAATCCCTAGATCTTTTCCATTTGAACATTAAAGCAAAGTTGTAGACCTTGCTAAACCCTACACTTTTACTTTTGGGCACATTTTCATTTGAGCTATGGTTTGAATGTTATCTAGTCTTTACAGTGAAGTCCCTACAGTTTTGAGAAATTGCAGACCGGTCCTCGTCTTCCTCCTCCAGCCCCGGCTCCTCTGTTTCTTCTCTGCGCCGCCCCTGTTGCCCTCGCCGGCCATGTGCCATGCACCCGCCACCTCCGCGCCGCCTTTTCTCGCACCACGTGTCGCCCCTGCGTCCGCGCCGCTGCTTCCCCACCCTCGCGCTGGCTTGCTCCCACCTCACCACGTCGCGCCGCCGCCGCCGGAGCTGCCACCCGTGCCGCCGGCGCCGCCAGCTCCTACTCGCGCGTGCAACACCTCTCCTGGCTTTAAGACATGCTCAGCTGTTGCTTTGTGATCTTTTTTACTCACCTAAGCGCCTCTAGTGCACACATTTTTCCCTTCGTGCGCGTAGCCCCTCGCCGGACCTCCGCCGTAACCCCTGGCCCCCGTCGTCAACCGCCCACGCTGCCTTCGAGCCCCAATTCAGTGCTGTTAGAGCACGGCCGCGACCCATTGGTGCTCCCCAGCCAATCCAATTTCATTTTCCCGCCCCCAAACATCGTCTCCCGCAGTGCCGGTGAGCTCGAACCTCGCCGCTGCTCGGCCTCGCCGTCGACCCATCGATACACCGCCTCTTAGCCCCGGCCAAGCACACCAGCAGCACCACATCAACCTATAGAAGCTCCCTAGCAGCTTCTTCACGGCCCTCCGACACCCCAGCCAGCAGAACGCCATGCCGCCATCGCCGCCGGTGAAAACCCGAGCCGCCCCACCGTCGACGACCCCCTTCCGCCCCACCTCCGGCCAAATTAGGTACGGTAATCGCACCCCCACACCTCCACGGTGCTCAAGCGCGTCCTAGCCATCCATGTTCGCCGGCCCCTCGTCGGGAACATGAGTACGCCGTCACGGCCGCCGCCAATCCTCGTCGCCGGCCATGCTCCACCCCCAGTTCTTGTGCACATCACCCACCATTGAGATCAGCAGGTCCTGTAGGTTGTGTAGTGCCTGTTCTTCCCCGCCAGTGACCTCGCCGCCGGCGAGAACGTGCCGGACAGACCGGCCGGCCGCCGTCGAGAGCTGGCAAGGGCACATTTGCGATTTCTTTTCCTGTTCTAAGGGCCTCTCTGTGAACTTCTGTTTCATTTCTTGTTTGCAAAGCAGCCAATTTCCAAAATTAATAGGAAATTGTAGAAAACTCCAAAAATTGTCAAACTAGTCTTGTTGGAAACTAGAACTCAAATTCTACAACTTCTATTAATAGAGTTTGGTTTGAAACACAATATTTTCAAAGTTATTTAAAAGTTTAGAAAAGGAGTATCTTGGGCATAACTTTTGCATATAAGCTTATCTTCTTGTGATTTTTGGTTTGTAGCCTGTTTAGATCTATCTTGGGCATAACTTTTGCATATAAGCTTATCTTCTTGTGATTTTTGGTTTGTAGCCTGTTTAGATCATGAGTAAACTTGTGTAAAAATTTCATGCTTAGCACTGCTTTGTAGTTTAAGTTTCTTTAAACCTTTGCAAATCAAATTGGGAGTGGTTTAAATTTATTTAAACATATTCCTAAGGCTTTTCTGTTTAGATCTTTTTACCGTATGACCTTCGAGAACCCCACGGATAGTACGGCATGGCCAACCTCTGTTCCGATTGGCTGGTCCATGGAGTGGGATCCATCCCCGGCTGGCAGTGACCCTCCTGAATGACGCCATACTTCGGGCTGAGTGTGGTGTCAACCCTCGCGACGTGCGTAGTCGCGTGTTAATTTTCTTCCGTTGTGAACTTGACAAGCATGTTTAGCTTGTCATTTTAAACAATGTTTGTTTATTACCTTAAGTTTGAAATAGTTTGTAATAATGTTTAATATTCTATGAATTAAAAGTTTGTGAGCTGTTGTACGGCTGTAAACTCGCCTTCGTGCGAGGTAAACCTGCTTCGATCCTGTTGAACCGTGGTTGCATCGGGCGGAGACCCGACAGACCAACGAGTTGTTCCGTTTGAAGTGCGTTGAGTTAGTATCGGCTGTATAGCGATGACTAGCGCACTTGACCCGAAATAGTTCAGGCGGTTCTGCCACAGCTGGTATCAGAGCTGTAGGTTTACTCTTACAACTGTAGCAGCTTTTAAAAAATGTTTTCAGTATAAAATTTCGCCAAATAAAAGAGTTTTACAAATTGCGTTGGATTCGTTAAGGTTGGTGCTTAGAACGCAATGCCCTAGGGAATTATATGGAAATTATTAGGTGTCTGTTAATATATATATATATATATATAGTCCCACTCTAACTCGCAGCACTACTTTCAGTTAAAACTTAAATTCATTCATAACCCAACTTTATTACTTGTAACGACACCATCGAGGGAGGGGTAAGAAGGTAAGGATCCTCAGCTAACTGGGGAGTTAGCCTTCCCGTCGGTGATGCGAACCGAACGCTGTTTCTCAAGCAGTGGCCTACTTGAGATACTGCCAATATATCAACTTAGGTTGAGTATATTGGGAGTATATGGTTCGGCGCAGGGTATGGGGATCGCTATTCATACCCCCGCATTTTTGCGGTACCCCCGTGAATACGTCATTTTGATAAGGTATGTTAATATCGTCTGTACGGCGGTAATAGTACAGATGTTGTTTCTATAGTGAACAGTACTGTTTGAGTACGCTTTCATGTCGTGCTGCCATGAAAGGTTCATGTTATATCCGAAACTCCGCATATCACCCCCAGACAGATGGACAAATTGAAAGGATAAATCAGATTCTGGAAGATATGCTTAGAGACTGTGTACTTCAGTATGACAAGAATTGGGACAAATGGTTGTCGTTGGCAGAATTTTCGTACAACAACAGTTATCAGACAAGTCTCAAGATGGCCCCGTTCGAAGCATTGTACAGTCGCCGATGCCGAACTCCTTTGAGTTGGTCGCAAATCGGCGAACGTAAAATCTTTGGACCAGACTTTGTCACTGAAGCTGAAGAAAAGGTGAAGACTATTCAAAATAATCTCAAGGCCACCCACTCTCAACAAAAGAGTTATGCTGACATACGAAGAAGACCGTTACAATTCCAGATTGGAGACTTCGTATATCTTCGAGTATCCCCTACTCGAGGTATTCAACGGTTCGACGTAAAAGGAAAACTTGCTCCTCGATATATCGGACCCTTTGAAATTCTCGAAATCTGTGGACCCGTAGCTTTCTGTCTTCAACTTCCTCCATAGTTAGCGGCCATCCATGACATC
The DNA here is from genome assembly GCF_002211085.1 of Panicum hallii. NCBI lineage: Eukaryota > Viridiplantae > Streptophyta > Magnoliopsida > Poales > Poaceae > Panicum > Panicum hallii. Next base: position 28,750,359 of record NC_038050.1, read on the forward strand.
TTCCATGTATCTCAACTTACGAAATGTGTCAAAGTTCCTACCGAGATCATCGATCCCCAAGCCATCGAAATCGAATCTGATCTAACCTATACAAAACCTCCAATCAGAGTGCTAGACACTAAAGAGAGAAGCACTAGAAGAGAAACTATCAAGATGTTCAAAATTCAATGGAACCATCACACAGAAGAAGAAGCGACTTGGGAAACCGAATCCTACCTTCAACAAAATTGCCCAGACTTCCTTCAAGCCGATTCCTGAATCCAATCCCCAATTGCATTCTGTTCCGGAATCTCGGGACGAGATTCTTTTTAGAGGGAAAGGCTGTGACATCCAGGTATTAGAATTATAAACACACTAAATATTAGTATAAAGTGTGCATGATTGATCTTATTATGTGTGCTCAAATTTAAATGCAAAAGGGAAAAGGGACATAAATGTAATTATGAAAAATATAGGTCCTTTAGTGTTAAATGTGAGAGAATGGGAGGTAAAATCAAATCATATGAAGGTTGTTTGGTAAAAGTCAAGAACTTGCTTTTAAGTCGCAAATATAAGTGAAACAACCCCTAGGATGTAAGTGTAGTGTAGTTTTTAAATAGGATTTAATTAAAGTTTAAAACTTTGCCAAGTTTTATGTTAGTTTCAAATCCCTAGCTCTTTTGCAATTGAACCTTAAAGCAAAGTTGTAGACCTTGCTAAACCCTACACTTTTACTTTTGGGTACATTTTCATTTGAGCTATGGTTTGAAAGTTATCTAGTCTTTATAGTGGCGTCCCTGCAGTTTTGAGAAATTGCAGACCGGTCCTCGTCTTCCTCCTCCAGCCCCGGCTCCTCTGTTTCTTCTCTGCGCCGCCCCCGTAGCCCTCGTCAGCCATGTGCCGTGCACACGCCGCCTCCACGCCGCCTTTTCTCGCACCACGTGTCGCCCCTGCGTCCGCGCCGCCGCTTCCCCACCCTCGCGCTGGCTTGCTCCCGCCTCTCCACGTCGCGCCGCCGCCGCCCGAGCCGCCTCCCGAGCCGCCGGTGCCGCCAGCTCCTACTCGTGCGTGCAACACCTCTCCTGGCTTTAAGACATGCTCAGCTGTTGCTCTGTGATCTTCTTTACTCACCCGAGCGCCTCTAGTGCACAGCATTTTTCCCTTCCCGCGCGTAGCCCCTCGCCGGACCTCCACCGCAACCCCTGGCCGCTGTCGTCAGCCGCCCATGCCGCCTCCGAGCCCCGATTCAGTGCTGTTAGAGCACGCCACGACCCACTGGTGCTCCCCAGCCCATCCAATTTCATTTTCCCGCACCCAAACATCGTCTCCCGCAGCGCCGGTGAGCTCGAACCTCACCGCCGGTCGGCCTCACCGTCGACCCGCCGATACACCGCCTCTTAGCCCCAGCCAAGCACACCAGCAGCACCACATCAACCCGTAGAAGCATCCTAGTAGCTTCTTCATGGCCCTCCAACACCCCAGCCAGCAGAACACCATGCCACCATCGCCGCCGGTGAAAACTCGAGCCGCCCCACCGTCGACGGCCCCCTTCCGCCCCACCTCCGGCCAAATTAGGTACGGTAATCGCACCCCCACACCTCCACGTTGCTCATGCGCATCCTAGCCATCCATGTTCGTCGGCCCCTCATCAGGAACATGAGTACGCCGTCACGGCCGCCGCCAATCCTCGTCGCCGGCAATGCTCCACCCCCAGTTCTTGTGCACATCACCCACCTTTGAGATCAGCAGGTCCTGTAGGTTGTGTAGTGCCTGTTCTTCCCCGCTAGTGACCTCGCCGCCGGTGAGAACGTGCCGGATAGACGTAGCCTGTTTAGGTCATGAGTAAACTTATGTAAAAATTTCATGCTTAGCACTGCTTTGTAGTTTAAGTTCCTTTAAACCTTTGCAAATCAAATTGGGAGTGGTTTAAATTTATTTAAACATATTCCTAAGGCTTTTCTGTTTAGATCTTTCTAACATAACCTAATTTATTGATAATTAGTTTATAGTTAAATTTTCAAGTATTTATAGTTCTGTTTACTCAGGATTTGAATTTAAACTTGAAATTTGAATTCAAATTCAAATGCTTTAGTTTCTGTTTCAGAAAAATTATGAAAAATTCACTATAAGCTTATTTGTTGAAAATAAGCTTATCCACACAAGTTCAAAGTCACAACCTTGATGGTTTTCAAAATAAAATCAAACTTGTCAAATTACTTCAAAGTAATTCCATTATTATGACAAGGAATTAAATACCAATAATAGAATTGGATCCACCCCCCCTTGTTTCATGAGTTCATGTTTCTTATTTTATTGGATTGCAACTTTAATGTGAAGTAAAATCCTTAACTCAAGAACCAACTAATCAAATCCTTGCATATCATATAGAGTCAACGACACTCGACGATGGAGACCAAAGTTCGGAAGTCTCTGACACTCCTGCCCCCAGCCCCGCTCAAGAAGGCAAGCCCCGGTGCATAACCTAGTATTTAATTTACTACAATTTTATACTTATATATTATATCTTGCATTAAGTCTAGGAGTTGAAATGGAACCCTAGATGCATGAATCCTAGAAACCTTTGTATTGTGCCTGAGTCCATATCAAATAGATGCTCTGCTAATAGGACCGGCAGAAGTCGGGTGATTTCCTGTCACTCGTGCGATATAGGAGTTGAATGTTTACTATTTTGCAATCACTATAAGGATGATGGACGGGGTTATGTGCAGGATCATGACTCGGAAAGTTACCCCATCTGTGTTGATAAAAGTTGATAAGGTCGCAGTATGTGGTAGTGGTGGCTAAGCGTTTGAAAGTACTAGCCACATACCGCGAAATATGGTAAAGCGGTAAGCCTAGTACCTGATTGGCCCGGCAAATGGACATGTCTCCACCACTCAATTATTTGGTTTCTATTGTACACACGCACCGACGTGTGGGAGTACGTTCTGCGTAGCAGACAGGAGTACGATCATGTAGTCGCGCTACAGACGTATGTCCTGCATAATTGGTGTGCGTACGGTCCTGCAGTCGCTTGTGGTAGCCTGATCCATAACCCGGAATATGAGGGAAACGGTTGCTTCGGAACAATCTTTGGATGTTTCAAGCGTGTGAGTTAGGTTTACCCTTGCAAGGTTTGGAAATTCGATTCAGAATCGTCCATTTCTCATGAAGATTGAGACTGCTTATTCCTTCTGTCACATAGAGTAAAAACAGTAACCATCACGGAATAATTGGGATGGATGTTAATCTCTACATTGTTTACCTAGAATAGGTGCTTACCTAGAATGGTTAATGAAATTAGAACCTGAAAGCTAAAATATGAAAGTTAGTTCATACTCTTTGTTGCTTTTCAGCTGAAATTAAACCCAGAGCCACTTCAAGCCTTCATGAGTCTAGTTATGGGCGAAGTATACCCAAATTCTGGGTGAACCTTGCTGAGTATTAGTATACTCAGTCTTGCTAGTGAAATTTTCAGGTATGACCTTCGAGAACCCCACGGATAGTACGGCATGGCCAACCTCTGTTCCGTTTGGCTGGTCCGTGGAGTGGGATCCATCCCTGGCTGGCAGTGACCCTCCTGAATGACGCCATATTTCGGGCTAAGTGTGGTGTCAACCCTTGCAACGTGCGTAGTCGCGTGTTAATTTTCTTCCGCTGTAAACTTGACAAGCATGTTTAGCTTGTCGTTTTAAACAATGTTTGTTTATTACCTTAAGTTTGAAACAGTTTGTAATAATGTTTAATATTCTGTGAATTAAAAGTTGATGAGCTGTTGTGCGGCTATAAACTCGCCTTCGTGCGAGGTAAACCTGCTTTGATCCTGTTGATCCATGGTTGCATCGGGCGGAGACCCGACAGACCAACGGATTGTTCCATTTGAAGTGCGTTGAGTATCGAATGTATAGCGATGACTAGCGCACTTGAGCCGGAATAATTCAGGCGGTTCTGCCACATCAACAGCACGGTTCTAGGATCTAAGGCGAACTAGATGTAAAATGAGTTGAATCCAGCTCGAGAGGAAAGAAAATGAATTTCATTTTCCAGAATATATTTTTAAGCTTAAAATCAATCTAGGAAAGTCTAGATAAATCTTTTAAACCACGAAAAATATATCTAGAAGAATCCCAAAAATTTTGAGGAAAACTCAGGAGCTAATTTGGGACACGAGGAATCCAAATAAAATATTTGGGACATAAGAAAAAGATTTTAGAGCCTTCTGAAAAATGGATGTAGCTCTAAGATAAATGAGAATAATTGCTAGAAAAATCTTTAAAATTCTCGAGAAACCCTATTGATAGATGAACACATTCTAAAAGATACTCACATCCTAAAATTAAATATTTTAGGGTGTGACAAGCCACTCACCCCATGAGCATGAAGTTTTGTTCTGATTCATAACAAGGATTATGCTCATCCGAGATATCTTCAAAATCTATCATCCTTTGTGCAAAGGCACTATGAGTCGTATGATCATCTTAGGGTTTCCCATCATAGATGCCCTTTAGGATGGTTGTGTTTGGTTCTACTTATCATAATATCTATGCAGGGCTTGTAGTTGTTTTTGTGCACTAACCTTGTAGCTTGAACGACGATAAATCAACAAATGATGGTGAAGCTGGGAACTACATCACCACTTGATAGCTGCAGGATGAATCCCACATGGTCGAGCTTGTGATCATAAACAAAGCACTACCGTGAGATAGCCCGGATTATCTTAAAAAGATAAATAAATATAAAAAAGGCTTTCTCCCAAACAATAAAAGCAAGAACATTTTTTTATGATAGTATGCACCTTCAGGTATTCTTGGTCCTAACCATTTTAGGTTAAGATTAAGAAGAGCTGGGGACATAGGACGCCCAAGAACATGGGAGCTGCATCAATTGTACACCTTTAAGCTCTTTGATAATGGAACACATTCGAAAGGAGACACCAACATTGCACACTTGATTTTTTCACAAAAGTCTAAGTGTGGCCAGAAATTGGTGAGCGTCTCACTGCAAGTTCCATCCATACCAAAGGCTACCCTAGTTCAAAAGGTGATGCCAGTTCTACCTTGTTAAAAAAAGAGTGAAAAAAAGAAGAGAGGAAAAAGAGAAGCTAAAAAAAGAAGAGAGAAGCGAAAAAAAGAGAGAAGCTAAGAAAAGAGAGAAAAAAGAATGAATGATGCAAAAAAAAGGGATAAGAAGAGAAGGAGAGAAGGAGAGAGAGAGCCGGCAAGCCTACATAGATCAAATCATGCCATATATGCGTGCCTGCAAGCTATGACATTACACCTTGGTAGAAATCATTTTGCTGCTTGGCTCCACCTTTCCTTGCTCTCGCATATGCATGCAAGCCTTGTCTTAGTCTAGTTCTGATCCTGGCCTTGCATAGCCCCACTCTAGCAGCGCCTGCGCCCATCCAAGCAAGGGGAATTCTTCTCTTCTTTTCCCAGGCCTCTGCTACTTGACTCTGCTTGGCAGCTGCTCATATGCATAAAAGGAGACATACTCTACGTCTCCAATCCTAAACTAGTGTGCCAACTGATCATGCCTCCAAGGAACACGATTCCCAAAAATGAGGCATGAGTACCACTCGCCTGAGTCGGTGTGATCAAAGTGCCTTTCTCCGCTATAGTCCACAGCGAAATGGAGGATTGATCAACAACCATATGTGATCACCGCTGCAACAATTTTGAGACATCCACCCTATATGCTAGCAGTGAAGTACACTCAGGTACGTTGAAGGTAAAATTCACCAATCCCTTACTCATTTTTATTTCCAATTGAGCATAGCTTGATCATGCAAATTCATGCTTCCTTTATCTTTGGACATATGCTCTGGTTTGGTTTTATTTAAATAGTACATGGTGCTTAGGTTAAATAGCCTTCTTTAATCAAAATTACACATGGTGTCGAATTTTGATTGATGAAAGTCAGAGTTAATATTTTCAAAGACTTTGGATGCATATCCTTTGTGGAGTAACCGCTGTAGAATTTTTTTCAAAATTGACGGGTCAGTCCTGAAGTTCAATTCATACTAGAGATAAACCAAGGCCCGGGACACACTTCAATAAAATTTGCACAACATGCAAATTTTATTGAAGTCACCTTCCAAGGTGCACTATGAGTACATTGATAAAATGCCCTTTGTGATATCCCAGCCTTGCTTGAGCTTTGCTGCAAAGATAAAATTGGTGAATAAAAAAAACAAAAAAATAAAAGAGTCTCTCTCCAAACAAATTGAGAAAATAAAAACTTGGCAAATAATTTTTTGAGACCCGCGCTTTGCATGCCCAATTTGCCATGTTAAAAAACAACAACACAAAAATAAATAAAATAATGATAACAAAAAAATTGGAGGCACCACACTCTCTTCATGTGCCTTGATTGAATAAAAGTTTGAACTCCCCGATATTCAAACCGGTAGAGTTTTTGCTTTCCACCCTTTGTTTCCATTGTAAAAAGAAACAAGTACAAGAATAAGTGTGGGGGAGAGCCATGGGCTCTCTAGCGCTGACATGATGCACCAACAGCCGCAAATAGAGTACACCACGCTGCACCAGCACGTACACAAAAGGGGAGCTAGAGCCGGCCCACAAGGGTTTGGCCTAACCCAAGGTGCGCCCGACCCAGGGGGTGGCCCACTCAGGCCCATCTTCATCCACCGCGTTGGTTTGTGTCTCTAATCCCCCTGGTCTCCCTAATTCATGAGTTTTGATGAATTTTAAATCTGATATTTTAAAACAAGCTTAAATAAAATGATGAATTTGGTTAAGGTCGCAGTGTGTGGTAGCGGTGGTTAAGCGTTTGAAAGTACTAGCCGCATACCGCGAAATATGGTAAGTGGTAAGGCTAGTAACCAATCGGCCCGAGGAGTGGACATACCTCCCACCACTCGTATTTGGTTTTTCCTGTTACTCGATTCGACGTGTGGGAATACGTGTTGCCGGGCAACCAGGAGTACGGTCGTGTAGTCGCTCTACAGACGTACGTCCTGCACATTGGATGTGCGTATGGTCCTGCAGTCGCTTGTGGTGGATCTGATCTACGAGTCGAAATGAAAGGCAAACGGTTGCTTCGGAACAATTGTTGAATGTTCCAAGCGTGTGAGTTAGGTTTACCCTTGCAAGGCTGAAATTCGATTCAGGAATCGTCCGTTTCTCGCGGAGATTGAGACTGCTTGATCCCTTTACCACATAGAGTAACAAGAGCAACTTTATGGTTATCAAAGATGATGTTTGGGTAAAGATTCAACCATGCTTGAATAGCTATAGATGCTCATCTAGAATGGATAATCACATAGAACTTGAAGGCTAAAATTTGAAATTAAGGATCTACTCTTTATTGCTTTTCAGCTGAAAACTTTACCAATCACCCTTAAAGCCTTCATAAGTCTAGTTACCTGGCTAAGTATACCATGAAACGGGTAAGCCTTACTGAGTATTAGATTACTCAGTCTTGCATTGTAACTTTTTATTCAGGTAATCCCCCTGAGGACTCTGCTCTGCCTATGCCATGGCCTTACACTCTACCCGATGGTTGGTCCGTGGAGTGGGACCCGTCCCCAGCCAACACTGATCCTACCGAGTGATATCATGCTAGGGCTTAGCATGATATCCGTACTGGCGACGTGTACAATGGTTGTGGTTTAAATTCCGCTGCTGTGAACTTGAAAACTTGAACCGGTTTGTAATAAATCTTATTAGTGGAAACTGATATTACTTTTGACAACGCATGTAATATAAATGCCTGTGGTGTAAAATATGATGGTGATTGTGTCTCTGGAATCACCTTCGTGCGAGGTACCTTGTTTGATCCTGCATTCGGTGGTTTATCGGGACGTTACCCGACAGGCCAAGGGATTACACCGTTTGAAGTACGTTGGAGCCCTTGAGAGTGGACTTGCGTACTTGAGCTGGTGTAATTCAGGTTGGTTCTGCCACAACTAGCTTTGCCGAGTGTCGGTATCACGGACACTCGGCAAATGTGTGATTTGCTGAGCGCTTTTTCTGGGCACTCGGCAAAACATATTTATTTTTTTCCTTTTTCCACCCAAACTTTTTCTGTTGTGATTCTAGATTACCTTGAACTAACTAGTGATCCCTAAATCAAGCACATGAATAAATTGCATGAAAGATAATGCTTGAATAAGTAAAAAGGGACAAGGGACAACCGGATTTTTTCCCGTGGCATCGATGTGTTGGCACACACCCCTAATCCACGTTGTGACACTCACAAAGAGTATTGTCACCTCCCAAGTCACCAAGACGAGGGCGCTCACTAAGAGTCTCCGTTCACCGTCCCGGTGTGGTGGAGATCAAGCCACGTACAATTTTCTTCTCCGGGCTCCCACAATTCTTGGCAAGCACCGCGAGAATCACCTCGATCACCAAGATCGCCTAGGTGATGCCAATCACCAAGAGTAACAAGCTAAGGCCTTTCACTTGAGCAAGAACCGATCACCAAGAACGGATGCACACAAGCTTCTCTCTACTCAAGTCCTTAATCTTGCTTCTTGAATGATTGAATGAACAAGTGTGTGAAATGATGAAGCTCAAGGTGGCTCTTGACTATGGTATGAGTGTTTGAAAGTTTCCTGGTGTCAAGAGTGGTAGAATGACCCATTGGAGGGGTATATATAGGTAGCTCACACGAATAGAGCCGTTGGAGAAAAAGCTGCCAGAAAACTGCGTAGCACCGGTTAATCCGACGTCCCTCCAATAGTCATCGTCGGTTTAACCGGTGAATGTAAACTACCCCTTCTGAAAACTAGCCGTTACAGCTTGGGCAGATTAACCGTCGTATCATCGGTTTAACCGGTGAGTGTAGTCATCCATTGATCAACTGAAATACCAAGTCTCTGGACAACTGCACCGACGTCCAATTTCAAATATCGTCGGTTTAACCGGTGTATTGACTTGTCCAGACACTGCTGACCTCGTTTAACCGACGTATAGAAAAGTTGAGGCGTCGGTTAAACCGGTGTTAAGGATTTTTCTGATTTTGCCTTTTCTGACTTGAGTCTTGAATGAAATCCAATTATTCTTGAGATATGAGTTGAGAATCACTTATTTGAGCTTCTAGAAACCTGAGTGACCATTGTGTGCATCCATTTTCAAATGACCAAGTCCATGCTCAAGTTACTAAGCCTAAACCCCTCTTAATAGTGCGATCACTACAAAACTATAAAACCTATACTAACCTAAGTGTCCTTCTCAACCTTATGACACTTAGGGCTAGAAAGATTCTTAGTCTTGACATATTATTGAGATGAATGCCGAGATCGCCTTTTTGAATAATGAAAATTAGGGGCCTCTTTCGACATATAACCAAATGAGCGATAATGATCTATAAAGCTGCACAAACTCATTAGTCACAATAATGGTTGTCATTAATCACCGAAACATACCTTGAGGGCCTAGATGCTTACAATCTCCCCCTTTTTGGTGATTGATGACAACATAAACATAAATAACGAGAGAGCGAGAAATATAAGGCACGAATAAACACAAGCAAACTCGAAAAGAGAGAATCAAGGAACTCAATGGCTCAAACGAAATCCATAGATATGTCTCAAAAGCTCAGCATGCTCAAACGACAAATGTACATATCCATGAACTAACACCAAATATAATACAATAAGAAACAACAAAGTCCTGATCACGAGCTCTCTCTAATGCTACCCTCCCCCTGACTCTCACTCCCTCTCCCCCTTTGGCATCAAAGCACAAAAAGGAGCGAGCTACAGATCCAGCTGACGAGGTACTGCAAGGAAGCGATCCGGGTCATCGTCGTCGTCGTCGTCGTCGGACGGTGGATCCTCGGTGACGGATGGGAGCTGCTGATCTGAACTGCCGGCAGGCGCTGAGCTGACTGGAGGAGTAGCTGTCGTGGAGGCTCGTGTGCTGGCGCTGCCTGGAGGAAGGTCCATCGAAGTAGTAGCCGGCTCAGCAGAAGATGTGTCAACATCTGAAGTAGTGAGTGCTGATGCTGCCGGCTGTGACGACTGCTGAACCAAAGAGACCTCTCCTCCTCCCCCTGAAGGTAGTGTCTGTGGAACGACGGGGAGGCCGGCAGACTGCACTGCTGAGGGTGACTCCTGGAAGAGTGAGATCGCAGGCAGTGGAGAGAAGAGTGGACGACTCGCAGACCCAAGTAGTGCTGACAACGAGAACATGATCTCCGGGGTCGCTGAGGTAGCTGGAGCAGTAGAGGCTGGAGCTGGTGTGACTGCAAGTGGAGGTGCTCCAACGCCCTGAAGGCCTGGCTGACCTGGCTGCTGTGGGGTGAGTCCGGTGTGGGAATACAGCTGTGAGATCATCCCGAACATCGCCATCATGCCCTGCTGCATCTGCTGAAGCTGAGCGTCTGTCCTCTGAGATACTCTGTCAATGAGGCCGACAAAACGCTCCTCTGTAGCAGCTCACTCTCAGGCGGCCTCTCTCTGTATCGCTGCAAGCTGGGCCTCATGGGCTCTCCTGGCCTCCTCCTGTGCTCGACGGTCCTCCCTCTGCTGTGTCACCAGCTGCTGCAGAAGTGCGGTGAGCTCAGACGGCTGAGACACCTGAGACTCTGAAACTGTAGTAGCAGCAGCTGACACTGGAGCTGGCTCTCCGGACCCCCCTGCCTTATGATCATGACTAGCTGGGGCTGGTGCAGGGAAGTACTCCTCATCCTCGGAGGAGTCTGACTCAAGGTCGGACCAATGTATCTCATCGTCTCCTCCGGGAAGCTGTGCCTCTGCGGCAAGCAATGCCTCATCCTCCTGGGCCACTCGGGCCTGTACCTCAGGTGACAGGCGTGCCATGGCAGCTCGATCTGCCTGTCTGCCTCTCCTCCTGTCTGAGGGTGCTGTCGGGCGGTAGACGGGGAACCAGGGAACCTCGTCTTGTCTGTAGACTGCACTGACGGGTGACTCAGCTGGCAGTATCATAGAGCAAATGAAACTGATCCAGTGAGCATAAGGAAACTGTCGTACAACGCCCATCCCGTCAGTGATAACATCCTCAATCTCAGCCAAAATGAAATCAACAATATCGAACGGCTCGTGAGTGAGAATGTGAAGAAGCAGTAGCTGCTGCAGACCTGTGAACCCCTCTGGGTAGCCACTCCTCGGGAGCAAAGTCCTCCGAAGTGCCATGTGAACTGCGTAAGCCTCTGGGGTCAGCAGGCTAGGAACTCTGGCGTAGGAAGCCGGGAAGGGCTGGCGGAAGCACTGAGAGATCGCCTCGTGAGAAGGTGCAATCCCGCCAATCATAGCTCTGCGCGGTGGATCTGCATCACCATAGACCATCTCCTGCAGGGAGACGTCAACCAGGTCAACTCCAAGAATTCCTGCAAGTGTCGCTCTGGACAGACCAAAGACCTGGCCTCCAAACATGAAATGCACTGCTCTGCGCTCTGGGGCAATCCATGCTGTGGCATAAAAGACTCTAACCCAATCTTCAATGTATCTGTTGCGCTCAATAGAAAGCAACCTGGGCAGTCCCCTGAAATGAGCAAAGTGCTCCCTGACATCTGCTCCCCCTGCAGCTGTCCTCAAAGATACCCAGTCAAGTACTCTGTGAGGGAAGATCCTGTGGCCCCGCCTCTGATAGGTCTCGTAGAAACTGGCTTGAAGAAGTGTCCAGAATCTACGATCGACCCTGCTGTCACGTGTCACCGGGAACCACTCCTCCTCCTGTACACTCCACCTGAGCCTCTTGACCTTTGCCGCATTGGTCGAGTAATGTGCCAAACTTGCATATGTAGTTCAAGGTAATCTAGAATTACAATAGAAAAAGTTTGGATGGAAAAAGGAAAAAAATAAATATGTTTTGCCGAGTGTCACAGAATAGCGCTCCGTAAATATTGTCTTTGCTGAGTGTGCAGTTTGTGGACACTCGGCAAAGGTTGCCACATTTCAACAGTTCACGCTGACGCATTGAAAAATAAAAAAATAGGAAATTTTGCCGAGTGCCCGTGATCTGGCACTCGGCAAAGGGTCTTTTATTCCTTCACAGGCTACCTGAACACTTGTGCACTTTGTCGGCTCTTTCATTCCTTTCCTCGCCCAGCTCCTCGTCACCCAGCTTAGCTCCTCACCATCGCGCCCCGGCCACCGCCATGCTGGGCGCGGGCCTGCTGCTATGCGTGATGGCGCTGGCGGCGTCCGTGCAGCCGCTGCGGCCGGGCAACATGCAGGTCATCACCATGGAAGGCAAGCGCAACAGCAAGTTAACCTGCGCCGACGCCAGGAAGAACTCCAACCACCTAGGATGCACGACCACCTGCCCCAACCGATGCCCCAAGAAGTGCCTCATCCTCTGCCCAACCTGCAAGACCTTCTGTCGTGATTACTAGTGCTATGCTATATATATAAATATACTATCTTCGATTCGATCTCATGGCATGGCAATGTGGCATGCACACCTCTTATTATGCAATTCAATTCAGTGTGCGATTTCTACCCCGGCGTGTCGTGCGGCGACCCGCGCTTCACCGGAGCTGACGGCAACAACTTCTACTTCCACAGCAAGAAGGACTGGGACTTCTGCATCCTCTCCGACACGGCCTCCACATCAACGCCCACTTCATCAGCAAGCGCAACCCAGCCATGAGCCGCGACTTCACCTGGATCTAGGCGCTCGGCATCCGCTTCGTGCACCACCACCTCTATGTCGGCGCCGCCAGGACCGCCCGCTAGGACGCCGCCGCCGACCACCTCGCCCTCGCCTTCGATGACGAGGACGTCGCCCTCTCGGTCGCAGCCAGCTCCCACTGGTCCCCGCCCATCGCACCCGCGCTCTCCATCACCAAGACCGCGCACGCCAACACCATCGTCGTCGAGCTCAGGGGCATCTTCTTCATCATGGCCAACGTCGTGCCCATCATCGCTGAGGACTTGCGGGTCCACGGCTACGGCATCGCCGACGACGACAGCCTCGCGCACCTCGACCTCGGGTTCAAGTTCTACGACCTCATCAACGACATCCACGGCATGCTCGGACAGAGCTACCGCCACTATCGGAGACGGCACTTTGCATACACTTTGCCAAGTGCTGACCAAGGACACTCGGCAAAGAGCATAAGCACTCGGCAAACATCCGTCACCGTTTCTTCCGTCGTCATGTCCATTTTTTTGGCCGAGAGCAGGATTAGGCACTCGGCAAAGTGTTTGCCGAGTGCCCGACAAAAAACACTCAGCAAAGAGGCCTTTGCCGACCCTTTCTTTGCCGTTTCCTCTTTGCCGAATGCAATACTTGGCAAAGGGTTTGCCGAGTCCTTATGTTGTTTTGCCGAGTGTGTCAGACACTCGGCAAATGAGGCTTCTCTCGTAGTGCTTCATACCTTTGGAAGTTTCGTTTCACCTTAGTCCTTTCTCCTTCACACGAGGACGAGCAAAGGCTAAGTGTGGGGGTGTTGTTGACGGCTCTAAAATACAAAATATACACCGTCAACTCCTACATGAGCACATAAGAAATGAACATCAACAGTAGTGGTAGGATTTATTACTAACAAATTTCACAAGTGTTGGTGAAACATTGATTTTAGGAAGCATGTCTGAAATAAGAGGAAAACACACCGAAGATGCAACCGAAATGCATAGAATCACATCCTGCGTCGCACTTACAAAATGGGCCCACATGGTAGGGCAAACTCATATACAAAGGCAGCAAACACCCAAGGGATAAGGAAAGGACCCACCTGTCAGTGCACCACGCGAAGGCGGTGGCTAGGGGGCCCACCTCCAGGTCGACCGACACCTAGGATCGGCCGAATCTGGACAGGCCCCCATCTAGGTGCACTTTGGCAGGAGATTCGGTCTTATCATCGTGAAGTCGATACCTGGTGTTTCCATCCTTAAATCCGCCAGCAACCGCCCTTGGAGACTATAAAAGGAGGAGAAGGAGCCCTCATTCACACACACCACCAAAACCTCCAACACTTTCATTTGAAGATGTAGCGCTCCACTCCATGGCGAAGCCCTGCCGAGGCTAGTGCTTAGAATGGGGGGGGCGAGGGGGAGTAGCTCGGAGGAGTGCTGAGTCTCTTAGCACTCTACTCCGGACATGTACCTCTACGGATGTTAGCTTCCTCTAGTATGAGTAAGTTAGTATTTGTGATTCCTGTCTTGCATAGTACTTATATTTGAGTGAGATCAGTTCTCTTACTCGTGGGTTTGTCGCTTTGTATTTATACAGAGTGCCGTAGTTTGCTACGGGAATTCAGATGTAGTCAGACTACGGTAGTAATCAGTAGCATAGATGTGGTGTCTAGGATAAGGGTTACCTTCGTTTGCTTTATATCCCACAGTTTGTTTGAGGTAGGCCGTAGGTGGTGACAGCCCTGTTGTTCTTTCGTAATCCTCCATGTTCGGATATAGCGTAGAGCCATTGGCCGGAGTCTCCTGACCATTTATGGGGCAAGCCGATGCCCGAAGTGAGTATTTCTGCTCGAGAGATCGACCTTTAACTCAACTCTAATACTACCTCAGGAATCCTCTCCATCCTCGCGACTTATCTTGGTGTGTCCCTTGGCCAACTAAAGTAGAAGTTAGTGCATGCACGTTCCCTATGCATTCGATACCCTTAAATACTCTCGGGTGAAAGCTACGATGGTATCCGTGCGCTTACGGATTTATTCATAGTCTTTAAAATACCCAACACTAGGTTGTGCTCAATTTTGTTTATTGTGATTGGCATGGCACTTCCAACCCCCCGACATTCAAGGATGTGTCCCAAGGGACAACTTTTAAAGAGCTTGTCGGATGGTTTTAGAGGAACACTGCCCAAAAGAGTGTATGCTAAGTGCCATGGCATGATGTTGGCCTCCATGACGGGGATAATCTGGGCTTCCATGGCGATTCCCCTTATGGAACATGGAATGATCGTGGAGGGTGAACTAATCCAAAATAATTCAAAAAAGTGTTTCATTCCGTTCGACCATTCCTTCCTCATGTCCTCCTTGAGAAAAACTTCATTGGGAGGATCGGTAAGAGAAGGAGGTACCATGAGCCTGAGGGAAGGTTCTTTCAAGGGATTTCTGGATTGAGAGATATGGACAGAAGAAGGTTCCTCCTACAGAGATGATTCAAGGTATTCCGAAGATTTTCAAAAGGGTCATCCTTGAATTGGAAAGTGAACTCCGAAGGTTGAATTTCTTCTTGCTTCGATGTTCGTGGTTCGGGAGAGGGCTCAACAAACAGATCTTTGGATGTGGAGGGTAAAGGCTTGGATTTGGATTCCTTTCTACGGGGTTTGGTACGGGAGGAGGAGTTTTCTAAGAGGCTATCTAGGAATTTCCTTCCTTCCGTTAGAGTTTTATGAGCAAACAACCTTCTGGTGGTGATGTCGAGATCTAGGGCAGCATCCATGTCTAAACATGAGCAAAAGATGTATAATGATACATCATCATGTATAGAAAAGTCTGGGTGAGATGCCAAAAGGCATAAGAACCTAGCCCATGCTGCACCTATGGACCCCTTCTCTATTTGCTCAAAATTGAGGATTTCAAATGAAAGAGAGTTTGTGCGATTTAGAAGGGAGAACAAGTAACAAAACTCAAGTCGAAGCTCTTCCCAATCACCGTTCACACTCTCCATGTTGTGGGTGTACCATTGTCATGCCCTCTCCACGAGAGAAAATGGAAACAACTTCCACCTCAAGGTTTCTTGTGTCAAGCCTGGAATAACTAAGCACGAACACAGTTCCTCGAATTCTTGCATATGGACGTGGGGATCTTCATTGATAGCTCCGGAGAAGGTCTGAACTGTGACACCCTAGGTGTCAAATTGTACCATAATAGGTTATGAAATGTAATGCATGTGTTGAAATGTATAAGGATTGGATGTATTTGTGGAAATAAGACCTTATGTGTAATTTTATAAGGATATGAGTCCTTTTGTGCAAGATGCATGAGTTACAAAAGTAATCTTCAAAGTTACTAGGGGCCAAATTATAAGAATGCAAGTAATCATGACTTACCTGAAAACTTGCATTTAGGCCCAAGTTATGTGTAAAATATTTAACAAGGACAAAATCTTTATAAATCTTAAAGTTAGTCCAAAATTTCAAAATAAAGTTGCATACTTCGAGTTTTTGATTTCAAACCCTAAAACAAAGTTGTAGAGTTTGAAAAGTTTTACAACTTTCATTTTGAACACTTTTTCTTTTGAGCCCTAGCTTAAAAGTTATCGCTGGTTTACAGACAGGTCCCTGGAACTTCTGAATTTTGCAAATTAGTCTAGTCGTCTTCAACCTTCCCTCTGCTCTTCTGTTCTCTGCGCCGCCGCACTGTCTCCTCGAATTCCGGTCGCTGCAGTGCCGCCCCCCTTGCCCCCTCACTCCGTGCGCCGCCCCTAGCTCTGCCCACCGCCTTAGCCCGCCTCCGTGGCCCCTTCCTGCACTGCCACGCACGCGCCATCGGCCGCCTGAGCGCCGCCAGTACCGCCACCTCCACGCCGCCGTGGTCCTCGGCCGTGCGCCCCTCCCTTACCTCCTCCTCCCTATAAATAGCCGCCCTAGGACCTGCTGAAGCTAGTTCTCCATCCCCTTGCTTCTCTCTCTCGCCGGAGCGTTGCTCCCAGCACCACCGCACCGCCGCCCTTCGGCCTCCCGCCGGCGACCCCCTTCCCGACCTCCCCAAGCCCGACCAAGGCTTCAAACGAGTGCGTCTCGGTACCCTCTCACTCCCCACCCCCTTCCCCGTGCCATCCGAGCTCTTCCTTCGCCGGATTTGAGCCAAGACCGAGCTTGCCCCGGCCGGCCATGGCAGAAGGGCACATCTGTGAAGTTTCAACTTTTTCTGAGGGCCTATATGAAAGATTTTGATTCTTTCTCCTTTTCAATGTGCTGAACTTTGAAAATTCCTAGCAAATCATAGAAAATTCAAAAAAATGTAAAACCAGTTGGACCTGAATCCTTATTTCAAACTCTATCACTCTTGTTTTGTGACCATGTTATGAAAGTATATGATCTGTGCTGTGTTAAAATAGAAGTAAATGAATGCTTGTTATTTCATGTGAGTGGTGTTGCTGACTTGTAAATTCAATAGAAAATTGTAGGAAATTCCAAAAATTGCAAAACCAGTTTTGTTGGAAACTAGATTTTGAACTCTACAACTTCTATTAAGTAAGTTTGATATGAAACTAAAATATTTTTGAATCTATGTTAAATCTAAGATAAGAGAGTGTAATATCCATAGTTCCTACTTGTTAACTTTGTTGATCATGATTTTTGGTATGCAATCTTTATAGATTAAGTATGAATTGATGTGAAATTTTCAAACCTAATCTTGTCTTGTAATTTAAATTCTTTTAAGTTGATCAATTTAATTGGTTTTATAGTAGGATTAGTTAGATATACCCTTTACAGCTTATCTATTTAGATCTCCTGGTCAGAATCTTTAAATATGCAATTGATCTGTGTTTAAATTTTCAAAACTTTTAACCCTAATTATCCAGGGTTCACATTCAATTTTGAATTTAATTTAAACTTGAAATATTTAATTTCTGTTCCCAATTAAATCAATGCTATAATCATAAGTTGAATGTAAATGATTCAAAGCTTAGGTTTCTTTTTGTACCATGAGTTCTTGAGTGTTAACCTTTTGGATTGCAACTTTACCGTGAATTGAGATGAAAGTGTGTGCATCCATTGAACTCCATCTTGCATATCATGTAGACTCGACCACTCTCGCCGACGGAAATTACCAGCTAATCCCGGAACCAGAAGGAGGTTGTTCTGAAGACCCTAAGAACTTCGTCAGGGAATTCTCTGAAGGCCCGAACCAAAGTTCGGACGTTATTAACTTGACTAACCCCGGCCCCACCAGTAAAGGCAAGCCCCGGACATAACCTACTATTTTTATTACACTGCAATCTATATCTATTTACATATTCTATGCATTAAGTTTTTAGGAATTGCTTGAAACCCTAGATGCATGAATCCTAGAACCAATGTATTGAGTAGTAGCACTTGAGTCTGACTAGCTGCTATGCTAATAGGACCGGTAAAAGTTGGGTGATTTCCTATCACTCGCGCGATATAGGAATTGTAATGTTTACATTCCCGTTATCACTATAAGGATGACAGACGGGAGTTTTGTGAGGTATCATGGTTGAGGTGATACCCCGTCTGTGTTGTTGAATTTTGATAAGGTCGCGGTGTGTGCTGATCGGGGTTAAGCGTTTGAAAGTACTAACCACATGCCGCGAAATATGGTAAATGGTAAGCCTAGTAACCAATCGGCCCGAGGAGTGGACATACCTCCCACCACTCGTCTTGCTTCTTCTGGTTACTTATGTTCGGTTGGGGAAATACGTGTTGCAAGGGCAACCAGGAATACGGGTTTTGTAGTCGCGCTACAGACGTATGTCCTGCACTTTGGTAGTGCGTATGTTCCTGCAGTCGCTTGTGGTGGACCTGTCCACGAGTCGGAATGAAAGGCAAACGGTTGCTTCGGAACTATCGTTGGATGTTCCAAGCGCGTGAGTTAGGTTTACCTTGCAAGGTTAAATTCGATTCAGAATCGTCCGCCTCTCACGATGATTGAGACTACTTAATCCCTTTATCACACAGAGTAACAAGAGCAACTATATGATAAGTAATACTGATGGTTGAGATAAAGAGCTCTACCTTACTTGCTTAGCTATAAGTGCTTATCTAGAATGGATAAACACATAGAACTTGAAAGCTAAAAGTTGAAACTAAGGATCTACTCTTAGTTGCTTTTCAGCTGAAACTAAACTCAGAACTATTATAAGCTTTCATAAGTCTAGTTATGGGCTAAAGTATACCCAATCCCGGGTAAGCCTTGCTGAGTATTAGTATACTTAGCCTTGCTAGTTATATGTTTTGCAGGTAATGTCTTGAAGACCCTACTCTTCCCTTGCCTTGGCCCTGTGCTCTTTCAGATGGTTGGTTCGTGGAATGGGATCCGTCCCCGGCCAGCACTAGAGATATCGAGTGATGTCGTGCTCGGACTTAGCATGACATCCGTCTTGACGACGTGTTGTAATCGTCGCGTATGTTTTCCACTGCCAAAAATCATAGCTTTAACAGTTTGTAATGTACTGCTTTGGAAAGCCCTTATAATGTAATTTTCTTGTGATGTAAAATATGATGGTGATTGTATCTCTGGACTCACCTTCGTGTGAGGTAACCTTATTTGATCCTGTGTATCGGTGGTTTATCTGGACGTTACCCGACAGGCCAAGGGATTATACCGTTTGAAGCACGTTGGAGCCCTCTGGAATGGACTCGCGTACTTGAGCCGGTATAGTTTAGGATGGTTCTGCCACACAAACCATGGCTATAAAGCTAGGGCAGAGTTCAAAGCTAGATGAAGAAGAGGATGGTGGCTCTAAGAACTCACCCTTGGGAGCATAAAGTTTACGGGTATAGATGTGCTCCATGGTAAGAAAAGGGTAGAAGAAAGAGAAGGATAAAAGAAAGGGTACATGGGCAAACTAGGTTTGAAGACTACTACAACAACCATTCCCCGGCAACGGCTCCAGAAATGGTTGTTGGTATTTCTTAACGTTCACAAATAGAATCTGCAAGTGCACGGATATAGCGTTGTAGCACTTCACTCGGAGAGTATTCAGGGTATCGTAAAAATCTCAGGGAATGGAGGTGTAACAGTCTGCTAGCTAGTTTACCCAAGTTAAAGAGAAGATAGGATCATTCTGGGTACTATGGTTGACTAAGGATAGAGATTCTTAGGAAAGATAAGCTGAGCTATCACTTGCTTCGGGCACCGGACTACACCTGGTCTGCCAAGCGTATTTGGCTATTAGCTCTATGCCCAATTTGAACGTGGGGGACTACGAAGGATGGATAGGGCTATCACCACCTGCCGCCTATCCCGACAGACTGTGGGGAAGGGTTGCAACCAAAGGTAACTTCAAGCTTAGACACCACATCTGCGCTATCGATTACTGCTTCTAAGCCCAGCCAGACTCTGTCTTAAGACTCAAATCCTTAGGCTAGAAACAAACATTCAAGAATGAACAATGAGCCTGCAAGCAAATGATAACAAAGACTTAACTTCAATAAGAACTCACCACCATAGACAAACCCGAATACTTACTCAAAAGGGGTTCGTATTCGCCGAGGTACAAGTAGAGGGAGGCCGACAACTCCAGCTCTCCTCCTGGACTTCTCCTCCACACACTCCCTAACCTACTCTACAAAGTAGCTCAACAAGGTGGAATCCCCCTCTCTTCTTCTTCTCCAATTTCATGTGTGTTGTGTGAGAGGTGAGCTCCTCCTTATATACTACTCCAAAGGTAGTTCCTGGGTGAATTATACAAGGAAACATTGATAACTTACATCCCAAAGGCGGTGGAGTTCTTGCCGCCAAACCTAAGAGTGCTGGGATCCTGTCCAGGTTCGGCCGACCCCTTGGTTCAGCCAACCCCTGGGAGGGTCCTCCTGGCACCGCCTTTGGTTGGTGGCATGACAGGTGGGTCCAAAGCCTGATCCTTGGTGATTTCCCCTTTGATACGTCGGTTTGCCCTGTCAGGTGGACCCGTCTTCCTTGGGGTGCACAGGACATGATCTTCTGCACATTTATTTGTGTTCTTGTGTGTGTTTCTCTTGCAATTTCTCATGGCTGCCTGCATAATATAATTCACCAAAGTTTTTGGAAATAGTTAGGTTAAGGCTCCTATCATCTATTTTGGTGATTATTTATTGTGCTGAACGATGTAGGTGTTGACGGTTAGTTTGGTGATAAGGACCGTCAACAACACCCTCACACTTAGCCGTTTGCTCATCCTTAAGTAAGGGTTGAGGACTAAGGTGGATGTAGCTCCTTGAAGATGAACCTGCATACAAGTTATTTCAAACCTCCTCCAAATCTTGTGAACTTTTTGAGTGGGTATCATGCTTACCTTGGTAATTGAAGAATGGAACAGTCCAGCCAACCCTTCTTCCTTAGAAACCTAGGTTTTTGTTTCGAAAATAAAGAATAGTCTTGCTCCTCAAATTATTCTTTGAATCACTCTTTTGAAGTTTGCTTTTTATTTTCAATCCTCACGAAGGCGAAGTTGTTGCCTTCTTTTCTCCTATCATCTATTCAGGATTATGTGGAGCTCAGGGTAGGAGTAAAGAGGCAAGTTTGCTTTGCTTTTGTTGCTAAGTCAATGTCGAGATCCAAGAAGAAACAAGTCATACGCTCTAATCAAAATGTGCAAGTGTGTGGTTATTGTGTATGAACTCCTTTTTGCGAATGACTCTTATTTTTTATTTTTTATTTTTCTTCTTTTCTTTTTTCTTGGACTTGCGTGTGTCCAAACCATGATTTTGAGCAAACTTTTACTTCTTTTCTTTTTCTTCTTTTTGCATAGCCCAAATCTTTTTGCTAAGACAATTGGAGAGAGTCATCTCAATTGGAGCTTTTATTTGAATGATGGGTGTATGGATGGCATGACTTTTGCACAACTTTCAGTATGAAAATCGGCATGTACTTGTGGAGTGTACATGATTTTAATCATGAGAGCATGGAAAATTTCTAACATGGGCCATAAAATTTGACAAAGCTTAAAGCAAATACATGCTGTAGAATCATGATGATTATTCGCATGCGGGGGGAGCCGTGGGACGAGGAAGATGACACGACCAACGATTATGATGATGGTGGCGCCCCGCCTCTTGACAATCTCTTTGACGATTTCTTCTGTTGTGTCGATTAGGGAGTTAAGGAGATCCTCGAGGGGGTCATGGAGGAGACGGGGGCGTAGTGAGCACCGCCCTTGCTGTTCTGGAGGCCCGGAAGCATGGTTCATCCACCCCGAACATGGGGGCGAGCGTGAAGCGCTTCAAGGTGTCCGACGACAGGTGGTCATTGAGCTTGTCTTCACGCATCGGCGACCGGGTCGCTTCCCCCCAAAGTCTTCAGGGCGCACCGTGGGGCCACATCTTGCCAATGCACACTCCCCGACGGGTGACACCGGGCGCGTTCCCCCGCTCCCTCCGAGTGGTCCATCCCCGAGCTCCACAGTGAGGATGCCCTTGCCTCCCCTTCGACCGTGGACTAGGGTGGTCAGGGGCTCTAGCGCCTCTGGGCCTCCAGCTCGAGCGCAAGGGGGTCGCTGGATGCGATGCCTTCTGCCAAGGCTCGACGCCTTGTTCCCACTACACCGCTGTGACATTCAGGTACTTAGGAGATAGGCATGCTAAATTCTAGTATATGTTGTGCTTGTTAGAATGAAGTGTGTGTTGCTTTGATAAATGCTTTTAAAACCTAAATGCAAGTTAAAGTGTATTTTTGTAATTATGAAAAAATTAGGGTTCTTTTGCTAAATGTGATTGAAGTAGGGTTATTTCAAATTGTATGAAGGTTAGTTTTGTAAAGGCAAGAATTTACTTTTAAACCACTGTAAGAAGTAGAATTATCCTAAGATTTCATTTGGAATGTGAATTTTAAATAGGTTTTATGTGAAATTTGAAAGTTTGTTAGATTTTGAAATAGTTGCAAAACCATAACTCTTTTGAAGCTGACCCAAAGTTGTAGATCTTTATAAACTCTACACTTTTGCTTTTGGGCATATTTTCATTTGGGCTATGGTTTGAAAGAAAATCTTACTTCATAGTGAACCCCTTGAACTTTTGAAAAATTGCAAACAAGTCCCCGTCGTCTTCCTCTCTCCCCTCCCTCACTGTTTCTCTGCTGCTCTGCTCCACCGACCGCCGCCCCTGGCCAGTGAGCTCCCATGCTAACAGCTGCCCCTCGCCGCTCTAACCCCACCACCTGGCCCTCCAGCTCACCTGCCCGCCGCTCGCCCGACCCCTGCTGGTTTTTCCCCGCCCCGCCACGTCGTGCCGCCGTCGCCCGAAGCCGCCACATCGCACCGCCGGTTGCCAGCAGCTGCTCCAGCTTGCCCGTGCCCCTTCTTGGTTCCGTAGCACGTCCAGGAGTTCTCCTCGACTTCTTTTACCTCCTCGCGCGGCCGCATTTCGCTTCCTCGGCTTCTTCTCCGCTCACCACCGCTGCCAGACCACCGCCCCACTCTCTGCTCACTGCCGTTAGCCAACTCCGCCGCCCCACGTCCGCAACCCGGTGCTTCCATGTCACCACCGCATCCCACCGAAGCTCCTTGACCAGTTCTTCTCCATCCTCTCGCACTTACGCCGCCCAGAATGCCGCGCCGGCAGTCCTGTCCACCACCACCGCTTGGCTTCACCGTCGTCCAGACATTTCGCCCCCTCTCGGCCCTCACCGAGCTCACCACCAGCACCACATCTATGCGTGGAAGCTTCCTAGCCACTTCTTCGCAGCCTTCCTGCACTCCGGCCACCGGAACACTGCCGCCGCCTCGGGACCTCGCCACACCGGCTCGGTTCTCCGTCGAACTGCCGTCTCCGCACCTTCCTGCTTCGATTCCGGCCACCCCAATGCCCGCCGTGAGCTCCTGAACCTTTTTCCCCACTTCCCCCTCGCCGCCAGTGATCATCCTCACCGGAATTTGATTGCCGTCCTTGCTGTTCCTAGGTTTAAATCATCCAAGGACCCAATTGCAGACTTTTTTTTCTTTCTAGGGTCCTCTCTGCAAAATATCAGTACCCTCCCTCAATTCAAATCAGCCAGCTTTGAAAATCTGTAGGAATTTGTAGAAAAATCCAAAAATTGTCAAACTAGTTCTGTTATACTCTAGAAGTCCAGTTCTACAACTTTTGTTACTAAAGTTTAGTTTGAAACTTAATGCTTTAAGTGTTATTTTAAAGTTTAACAAAAGAGAATCTTGTATGTATATTTTGCATGCTAGCTTTATTTCATGTGATTTTTGGTATGCAACTTGTATGTGATATGAGTGAACTTGTGTGCAAATTTTACCACCAGTATTGTACTCTAACTTGAACCAATTTAAACTTGTGCAAAGTAAGTTTGAAATAAAGTAAATTTATTCAAGCATGCTACTGATGCTTCCATACTTAAATCTTTTTACCATGTGTTGTTCTAATGTTGAGTAATTCATAGTAAATCTTGAATAATTTTTAGCACTATTTAACTTAAGGTTTTTATTTTAAACTTGAACTTTGAATTTAATTCGAATAACTTAGCTTCTGCTTTCAAAAACTTATGAAAAATTTATGGCAAGCTCATCTGATAGAGGTGAACACACTTATCAAAATCAAAGGCAAGAACCTCTGTAGATTTCAAACTAAAAATAAAACTTGTTATCTTAAGTTTGAATTTTTCCATTTTTATACTACTATTCTGTTAGGTTTAAAAATATGAAAAATTAACAGAAGTCTTTTACTAACTTCAGGTATGTGTAGTTAAATTACTAACCTCAGTACTCCTATACTTGAAGCTGTAGAAATTAATTGTAATGATAGTAGAGTTAATTGGTTTAATGTACCATAAGTAAGTTAAAATTCTTGGAATTCAAATCCTGGCTTTGTGATGCTTTGAATGTGAGTTATTGGATTGCAACTCTATCGTGAAGGAAAGTTATTAACTTAATAATCACTTAATTTAAATCATTGCATATCATGTAGAATCGACGACGCTTGAAGACGGAACCTACGAGTTGGTCCCGAAACCCGAGCAGGGTACATCTGAAGACCAAGTGCACGTCGCCGAAGATCTTACTGAAGCCCTGAACAAAAGTTCGGAAGTGATTGACATTCCTGACCCTAGCCCCACACAAGAAGGCAAGCCCCGGTGCATAACCCAGTATTTTAAATTATGCACTTATATTACTGTATATCTATCTTGTGCATTAAGTGTTAGGAGTTGTTATGAAACCCTAGTTGCATGAAACCTAGGAACCTATGTAATGTTTCTGAGTCCTTATCGAGTAGATGCTCTGCTAATAGGACCGGCAGAAGTCGAGTGATTTTCTGTCACTCGCGCGATATAGGAGTTGATTGTTTACTATTTTGCAATCACTATAGAGATCACGGACGGGATTATGTGCAGTACCATGACTTGGAATGGTACCCGTCTGTGTTGATCAATTGGATAAGGCTGCAGTGTGTGGTATTGGTGGTCAAGTATTTGAAAGTACTAGCCACATACCGTAAATATGGTACACGGTAAGCCTAGTACCTGATTGGCCCGGCAAGTGGACTTACCCCACCACTCAAATTTTGGTTTTTGTCGCACACACGTACCGATGTGTGGGAATACATTCTGCATAGCAGATGGGAGTACGGTCATACAGTCGCGTTGTAGACTTACGTCCTGCACATTGGATGTGCGTATGGTCCTGCAGTCGCTTGTGGTGGCCCTGATCGACGCCCCGGAATATGAGGGGAATGGTTGCCCGGAAAGGAAAGTTTCCGAGCGTGTGAGATAGGATCCCTTGCAAGGTTATGAAATTCAATTTAGAATCGTCCGTTTCTCATGGAGATTGAGACTACTTGATACTTCTGTCACATAGAGTAATAACAGTAACCGTTAATGGAATAATTTTGATGTATGCTTAATATCTATCTTGCTTGAGTAGTATAGGTGCTTACCTAGAATGGTTAAAAGAAACTAGAATCTAAAAGCTAATATATGAAAGTAAGGACATACTCTTTATTGCTTTTCAGCAAAAGAAAACTAGAGCTGTTCAATCTATCATGGTCTAGTTATGGGCTAAGTATACCCAATGTCGGGTAAGCCTTGCTGAGTATTAGTATACTCAGCCTTGCTAGTAATATGGTTTTCAGGTATGCCGTTCGTGACTCAAGAGGATAGTCTGACTTGGCCTGGCACTGTTCCGCTTGGCTGATCCGTGGAATGGGATCCGTCCCCGATTGGCAATGACCCTTCGATGTAACGCCATGCTTTGGGCTAAGTATGGTGCCTACCTCTGCGACGGGTGTAGTCATGTTGTTATTCCGCTGCTAACTCTGAATACTGTCTGGTAAACTTGAATTTTTGAATAATACTTGTATAAATGTGTATTAGCTAGGATGAAACAAAATCTCTGTGTAATAATGTTTAATTATCCTCTGGTATAAAAGTTGTAAGCTGTTGTAAGGCTGGACTCGACTTCGTGCAAGGTAAACTTACGTCGATCCTGTGTAACCGAGGTTGAATCAGGCTGTGACCTGATAGTTCCATTTGAAGTGCGCTGAGCTGCTATCGCTTGCCTAAGCGAGGACTAGTGCGCTTGAGCCGAAATAATTCAAGCGGTTCTGCCACAACCACCCTCACTCGCGTCCATCTCCGAGCCCTCCATGGCCGCCGTGGGCCTTGCCCCTGGTGCTGCGGACGGCAGCGTAGCTGGGGAACGAGGCTTGTACGCCAATTCACTACGCCAGAAGCCCTAATCTGAGACGCGCCCTAGGCAAAATGCTAGACGCGCAGGGGTCGCGTCCCGCATTACCGCGTCGCAGATTAAAAAGTAATCTGAGACGCGCCTCACGCGCGTCTCAGATTACCAAAACGCAAGACGCGCCTCACTTACGGCTCGTCTCGCCTTGGCTTCACACAGGCTTCCCTGGGAGCCAAATGCAAGACACGCTCTAGGCTAGGCGGGTCTCGCATTAGTCTAAGATGAGAGACGCGCCTCACTTACGGCGCGTCTCGCCTTGGCTTCACACAGGCTTCCCTGGGAGCAAAATGCGAGACGCGCTCTAGGCTAGGCGGGTCTCGCATTAGTCAAAGATGGGAGACGCGCCTCATTTACGACGCGTCTCGCCTTGGCTTCACACAGGCACTCCTGGGAGCCAAATGCGAGATGCGCTCTAGGCTAGGCGGGTCTCGCATTAGTCACAGATGGGAGACGCGCCTCACTTACAGCGCGTCTCGACTTGGCTTCACACAGGCGCCACTGGGAGCCAAATGCGAGACGCGCTCTAGGCTAGACGGGTCTCGCATTAGTCACAGATGGGAGACGCGCCTCATTTACGGCTCGTCTCGCTTTGGCTTCACACAGGTGGCCCTGGGAGCCTATTGAGAGTCGCGCCCCAAGCGAGGCGTGTCTTGCATTAGTCTACCTCCAACAGGGGCCTTTTCTTTCCCCAGCTGCATCCTGGAACTAGCCAGGATTTGGCAGCTGCAATCAAATACCTGCAAAAGATTTCAATTCACAGAATTCACCGCAATCATCGCACGCATCCATACAATTCACATAGTGCGATACACACAAGGAAAGATGGTATTATATAACACATGTACAATCAATTAGCAACAATGATCGATAAGAACAATAGAGTACATGCAAAGCAAGTCTCTCAATCTAGCTCAATGTCGCGGGCCGTGCTATCGTGGATGGAACTCCCCCTTTGTGTTGACCACCTCCATCATGAGGAATCCCGCTAGCCTCTCTCGGATATCCTTCACGTTACCAAGCGTCGTTTGATTGAAATAATCATCTTCGTCCTTCGAAATATAATTACAAGCAGTTAGAATACAAGATGAAGACAGATTTTTTTTAATTATAACACGTGATAATTCTTACCGTGAAATCCGGTTTCTCTGCAACTAGAAGCATGTTGTGGCAAACATAGAACCCACATGAGTTACCCGAGGGTTGCCGTGTGCACTACATGTCAAAGATAGATAGAAATTAGCATTTTGCGACACTTAGAACCAAGAAAACATCGTAATAGTAAAGCGATTTAGTTATAGTAGTTACCGTCCACGCGGTGTGATGTGTAAACGCAGCTTGACGTTGCTCTTTGTATCCTTCTTTGGCCCTAAGATGCCTGTCAAGAGACCTAAACACAGACATCCGGATGTTATATTACAAATGCTTCTGAAATGGGCAAATGATAAAAAACTAAAGCAAACAACAAACTTACTCGTCAAGGATTGAGATGACTAGAGAATAATCACGTATCTGAGGCGCGCCCGACTCATCTGATGGAATGCTCGAGTCAAGGTAGAAGACTTGCTTGCTCCTGACATTGATGATGAGTGTAACCCAATGGTTGCCTGGGTTGTACGGCACCACAATGTGCTCCTTGTCAGCATGTACTCCCATGCACTTCACCATGTACCTAACCAAGTTGAAATGGAAACAAGCGGTTACATGTGTTAAATGGAAACAAGTGACTACATGTGGCTACAAGTTGAAATGAAAACAAGTTTAATTGTTGCATGTGCGCACCTGACCAAGCTATCTCTATCTGTCAGCATAAATGTCACCGTCATCAGCTGTGGGTCAATGTACCCACACTTCTTTCCGGTTCGACGCCTTGTCTCTTGTTGCATGTGCCTACACGATCCATATGAATTGAAATAGAAACGACTTAAATTGTTGAACGTATATCAAATGCATTGAAATGGAAACAAGTCTTAATCGACTTACAATGCAAAGCACCGAATGAGAGAAAGATCCAAAGCGTCGAGGTTGAAAAGGTCGAACAAATCGCTCCAGGCAACAATAAAGATGTTGCTGTTGCCCTCAAGCTGCAGAAAGTGCCGCTCTTCGTATGACACCATGATTTCCTCGGCTTGATTGACATTTTGCATGTAGTACTTGTGCAGGTCCATACAATATGGACCTGCTGCCCGAAGCTCAGAGACACTAAGCAAGGCCTTTCCAACCCTGTACTTTGGATTCTCAGAAGTGTAAGCCCTTGTGACCGGTTGTTTTGTCCGCTCCACCTTTTTCTTACCCTCTGAGATCTCCCGCTTCGTCGCCATCGGCCTACTCTGCTTCTTCCTCACAGGATTAGCCTTGCTTGGCTTCTTGGGAGCGGTAGCTGGCTCTGTCGGAACAGGTGGAGGGGGGGTAACCTGAGGCTGAGTAGGGACAGGAGGATGCGGTTCCGATAACGATTCCCGTGTACCCGGCAGCTGTGGGCATGGCTCAGAAAACGTCGGTGGCACTGCAGCACTCTGTGGCTGAGGTTGACTGGTCGGTACTGAATCTGCATCTGCTGGATCAATATGAATACCAGCTCTCCGCCACTGAACCCTTCTCGCAACTGCATCCCGCAAAGTGGTGGTCATGTCATCTGGTGGCACCTCCAGCTTGATATTCTTAGCAAACTCATGCACGTAGTCAATCTTCACCACAGCACAATCAGCCCTGACCTGCAACAACATCAACAACAACAACAAAGCCTTTAAATCTCAAGCAAGTTGTACATACCAAAAGAAAAAAAACAAAAAGAAATAGGAGAAAAGAAAAGAGAGGCAAAGACCAATGCACTGACCTGGACACCTTCAAGCTGGGACATACCGGGATACACAAGCCCGTTCCCGACCTCCATGAAAGATGAATCTCCGACCAGCTGCACGAGAAGACTGCATCGGGTCGGACGAGCCAAGCCATCTATCGTATCCGGCTCCACTGATGTAGGCACAATTGCCCTCTCTGTCCCTCTACTCTGAGAAGCACCCGCTGCAGTACAAGCGAAGCTGTCCCTTCTCTCTTCACTCATCGTACTCCCCGGCATATCAGGGAATGACAATCCCTGAGACTCGAAGATGGTCTTCAGCTCTCCAAACATCTCCATCTTCACCTGCTTTTTGATCTCATCTATGTCAACCTTTGATGAGGAGTCTCGAGTCCGCTTCCGGTATCTGCCTTTGTGTTCAGGGAACCCCTCCTTCCAGGTCAACTGACTGGAAACACCACGGACACGGCCCCGTTGCTCACGGGTTCCCAAAGCCCTGGTGAGCGCATCAAACTCCCTCACTCCTTCATTTGAACCTTGGCTGCTCTCCATCAAAGCCCTTTGAGCAACTTCCTCAGCGCTCGTGCTGTATCTTGACGTGTCATCTACGATATAATACATGCAGGCAAGAGGCAATATTAATTAGAGACACGAACTCTTACAAGACAAACCATAGCCAGTAAGGTCATATGTGGAGCCAAATATTGCCAATGATGCAAGAATGTAAAAATATTTTAAGATCTTCATCTTTACTTTTCATGCTATATGATTTATCTCGGATTTATTTAGTATTAGATGCTCTTAACGTCTGAAGACAATCATGGAAAAATCTTGGTGTATTTTCGAACATAAGTTATAATGCCCTATTCTAGCCATAAAAGTTTGAACTTAGAACTTAATTATTACATGGTGAACCAAAAGAATCGATATCATATCGGAGTTACCTTGCCACTGCCCCCGCGACACACGACAGCAAGAAGAGGCTCGATCGTGCTCCAGCCGCCCGCCGCGAGACGCTCCCCACGAGATCTCCACCGCCCGCCGCGGCAGATCCACCCAGCCGCACATCCGCCAGCACCACTTTCCCCAGATCCACCCAGCCGCACCACCAAAGTATCAGACTGCAAGTTCGGATAGCTTGTTCGGACCTCCAGACCCCCAGGCGGGTCTTGTCTGAGGTGGGAACAAATGCAAGACGCCCATGATCTGAGACGAGCCTTGCAGCCGCGCGTCTCCCATCCTCATGATCTGAGACGTTCCGTCCAAAGGCGCGTCTCCCATCTGATGATCTGAGACGAGCCTTCCAGTGACGCGTCTCCAGACCCCCAGGCGGGTCTTGTCTGAGGTGGGAACAAATGCAAGACGCCCATGATCTGAGACGAGCCTTGCAGTTGCGCGTCTCCCATCCTCATGATCTGAGACGATCCGTCCAAAAGCTCGTCTCCCATCTCATAATCTGAGACGAGCCTTGCAGTAGCGCGTCTCCCATCCTCATGATCTGAGACGATCCGTCCAAAAGCTCGTCTCCCATCTCATGATCTGAGACGAGCCTTCCAGTGACGCGTCTCCCATTTGTCTCAGTAAAGTAAAGCGAGACGCGTCCCGGCTATTTATCGAAAGAAAATTATAGTCACTCGATGTACTGCTGAACGAGATGACCACGGCTGAAATCCCCCTCCCCAGCGTCCCGGAGACCGAGGACCTCGCCACCGCCAAAATCCCCCTCCCCAGCGTGCCGGAGACCGCGGCGCTCGGCATCACCCTCCTCGGCGCATCCTCCGAGACCGCCGCGCTCCCGGAGTGCACCGCTTCGGAGATCACAGCGGTCGCCACCGGCAGATCTGCGGCGCCTCCTCCAACGGGCTTCTACACCACCAGCCGCAGATCTGCGACACGGGGACCGCAGCTCCCTTCACCACCAACATCCCCGGGCTTCTCCACCACCAGCCGCAGATCTGCGACACCGGGACCACAACGCCCTTCACCACCAACATCCCCCGCACATAAGGATCGGGTACCTCCCATTGTTGAATGTATTTGTTGGAATCGTCGCATTCTGCCTGAATCTGCATCAGCAAACCCACGGAGGAAGCTTCTCTTTGTTTGCTTTAGTGGTAGTACTCTATCGATTTCTATTGTCTCACGAAACCCACGAAACACGAGCGGGCCCAGGATGAAATTTCCGAGCTGGTCGAAGCTGTTTAGCTGCTTCGGCGGCTGCCTCCCCTGCAGCGACTGTTTAGTCACCCTAAACTGCTGTGGCTCGGGGAACAACAACGTTTACAAGGGGGGGGACGGTGATTCAGCTCGCGAAGCTGCTAGCGCTCGTAAGCCAGCGCCATTGCCTGATTTAATATCTATCTAATAATTAATATCGATGTAATAATAATTGCTGGATTTAGCTAGACATTGTAATGCTGGATTTAGCTAGACATTGTAATGTATTGTGAGATTATTTGTATTTCAGACATTGTAATGTATTGCTGGATTTACTAATGTAATGTAATGTAAGCCGGTTCGTTCGGTTTCAAGGGATTGATTCCATGTAATATGTATTGTACGCTACAGACGCGCCACCGCCACCCCCCCCCCCCGATCAATGCGAGACGAGCCTTACTAAGGCCCGTCTCGCATTACTTGTCAACGATTTTTATAAAGCCACAGAAATTAATGCGCGACGAGCCTTAGTAAGGCGCGTCTCTCATTACTTTCTGTGACTTTATAAAATGATCGGAGACAAGCCCTCCCACGGCGCGTCTCGCATTGAGGTGGGAACAAATGCGAGACGCGCCGTGGGAGGGCTTGTCTCCGATCATTTTATAAAGCCACAGAAAGTAATGAGAGACGCGCCTTACTAAGGCTCGTCGCGCATTAATTTATGTGGCTTTATAAAAATCGTTGACAAGTAATGCGAGACGGGCCTTAGTAAGGCGCATCTCAGATCTTAAAATGATCGGAGACTTGCCCTACCACGGCCCGTCTGGCATTTGTCTCTTACCCTCCCCCACCCCACGCAGCGCCGCGCCCGCATTTTTAGCGCGTCTTTCTTTCTGTAATCTGCGACGTGCCCTTAGAGGCTTGTCTCAGATTGCTTGCTCCTATTTGCTGTTTTGGCGTAGTGATTCCTCACGTGCAAATCCAGGCGACTCGGCGCCACTTTGGGAAGAGGCCCGCTAGGCCGTCGGTGGCGTCTGCCACTCCTCCGCCTTTGCCACCCCTAGCTGTGGCGCTTCCCCTCAGCGTCGCCCGGCGCTTGCTCCATCGGTCAGAGCGATGAGTCATGATCCCTCTTGCCACGCGACCGTCTTTGCTTCGAGTGGCTGAGCGTTGGTCTTTTCAGAGTCTTCCGTACCAAGATAAGCATGGCGCGTCCCTCCGTGGGATTTGTGTGGCTAGCGATCGTCCTCCAGCCCGAGACCACTCAGGCCACCGCCGCGGCCGATCCATCAGCGGGACTGCGGCTATCGCCGCCAGGCTCGTGATGCTAGCCCCGAATACACCTCACGACACTACTGCTGCCTCCATGGGGCTTGTGATTCCATGACCTCGGACTCCACGGCTGCTGTCCGGGAACTGCCTGCGCAGGACGTGGCTCATGCTCCAGAGGGTGCTTCCGCAATGCCGGGCGCCTCCCCATCGTAAGAGCCCACCGGACTTAAGCTGATGCTCGTCGGTGCAGTGTGCTGACCCGCCGGGCCTCCTCCTCTAACCTGGCCGAGTCCCGACGACCCGCATAAGGTCCTCTTTCAACTCAACGATGGGGACAAGGATGCACAGTGGAAGAGGCTCGTTAACAACGGGGCGCTTTCCTAGACCCAGCTGGAGGAGGCGCAGTCCTCGGTTGCCTCGGCGTCCTATGATCATCAAAGCATTTTGAGCGCTCTTGAAGAAGATCCTGCCCGCGGCGCACGTGAGTTGTTCATCCTTCTTCCCTTCCATGGCGTTCTATTGGAGGGTTTACATTTTCCTTCTAACCCTTTTGTTTCGCCCCTTCACCTCAGAATCTGTGCCAGGTGCAATCGCGGAGGGAAGCTCTTGCGACCGCCTGATCCGCGATGGAGTCTATCCATGTGGTGGCCGACGCGGCCAAGGCATCCATTGCTGAGGCCGCTCACGAGGCCGACGCCGCAAAAAAAGGCGGCAGCGGAGGCAGCAGTGCGAGAGAAAGAGCTCGGCATCTCGAAGAGTCAAAGCAGCTGGCTGTGATGCAGGAGGCCTAGCTCCGGGCCTCGAGGGCTGAGTCGGATGGTAAGCGTCCACCATTCCCGCCTCGCGGGCGTGGTAGGGGGGCCGGATTCACCCCTTTTCTTCTTCTCCTTAGTTGTTGAATTTTTGCCAGACCTTCACCTGGAGGTGGGTGCAGCACTGACTGAGAAGCTCCTCGAGGCAGAGCAAGAGTTGTCTTCTCTCCAAGGCGCAGCCGGCGCTCTCTGCAGCCACATGCTTGGAGGCGGGCCAGACTCTAGGGCTTCGGCGGCTCGGCTTGAGGCGGTCGGGGGGCACGTCGTGATGCTTATCATAGATGGCGTCTTCATCGGCGTGCATGCATCGTTCACGGCCACGGCCTCATGTTTTGAAGGTGTGGACTACGCGGTCATGTCAAGTGGCTATGTGAGGGGGGCGGTGTGACAGCTCGTGTACTTGTAATGCTAGGCAAATATTTTGTTAGTGTGAAATATATGTTTGTTTGTATAAAGCTTATGTGTGTTTATGTGAAACTTTTGAAAATTTAAAGTGCAAGTAAAAAGTGTATTTTTGTAATTACAGAAAAACCTAGTGTTGTTTTTGTAAAATGTATTTGGATAGGAGGTAATTTCAAAATAAGTGAAGGGTGGTTTTGCAAACATGTTTTTCTTATTTTATCCCTTGTAAAAATATATATTTATTTATTCAAAAGTTTCATTTGAAATATGTGTGGTGAAGTGTGTAAAAATTTTGGGTAAAGTGGTGAAAATAAGGATATTTATGTAATTTTATATAAGTACAAGTCCTTTTACGCAAGTATTTGATTTACAAAAGTAATTTCCAAAGTTACTCAGGACTAAAGTGTAAAAAGTGCAAGTCATCATGACATGTCTATCCAACCATTATAACGAGTCTATCCCGTCATTATGACGTGTCATAAATGCTTGCATTTAGGTCCTGAATTTTATAAAGTTACGCTCTTTAGGACAAAAGCAATTCAAATCCAACTTTTGTTCAAAAATTCACGTGTAAAAATATAAGTTTTGAGTTTTTGAACTTGGGCCCTAAAGCAATGTTGCAGAGTTTAAAAAACTCTCCAACTTTCATTTTGAGCATTTCTTCATTAGGGTTTTAGATTGATGTGAAATTTATACTTTACAAAAAGGTCCCTATAATTTTTTTGAAATTGCGCACAAGTCCTTGGGACAGTTCCATCTGTCTTTCTCCTCTGCTCTCCCTCATCCTGGCGCCCCTTTTATTTTCCTCACTGGCAGCTCCATTCTTATCTCCACTCTCTCTCTGTTCTTCTTCCCGTTGACTCCCTCCTCCAATCACGGGCGCTTGGGATCCAGCAGCCAGGGGCCCGAGCGGCAGGTGAGCCGGCACGGCGGCTAGGGCGGAGCGCTGGCGGGGCGCGCGGGGCCGGGCGCGTGCGGCAGCGCACGGCTCGGGCCGAGCGGCATGCGGCCCGGCATGGTCGAGCGCGCGCGGCAGGCGGGCTGGCGGTGGCCTAGGCGAGCGAAGCGCAGCGCAGGGTGGCGGCCAGGCGTGAGAGCGGCGTGGGCTCAGGCGCGGGCGAGCCCGAGGCAGGGAGGAGCGGCACGCTGGGCGAGCGGCCGAGCGGAGGCGAGCGGCCGAGCGGAGGCGAGCGGCCGAGCGGAGGCGCGCGGCTCGGCCGGCGCTGGCAGAGCGGCTGCGGCTCGTGAGCAAGCGACGCGCAGCGCGGCAGAGCAGGAGCGGAGCGGGCGGTGCGCGGGTGAAGTGAAGCGCGCGGACGGCTGGTGAGCGCGGACGCAAGGAGCGGGCGCGGTTCGAGACCGGCGAAGCACGGGCGGCGGGCGGCGCGAGCGAGTGCGCGCGACACAGGCGCGCGGCAAGCGCTAGAGCAAGAGCAAGCAGAGCAGCGCGCAGGAGCGGCGCGGCAAGGCCGGGGTCCACGGGTCCGGCAGCGACGTGGAGGAGTAACTATACAGAACGACGGCGTGCATGCGCGCGTATGTCCGAGCTCTGATGGATCTGACTGCTGCGCGTGAAGAGGAGGACTACGTGCTGATGCGGCCGGCGGACACGAACAACCCGCCATACGTGGCGCGAGTGAAGTCAGATGAGTGCGACGGCTGCAGGTGGAACCGCGCGGGAGCAGCGGGACTGCGCGTGGAAGACGTCGGAGGCTGTTGAAGAGAAAGCAGCGGACGAGGTTAGACGGCACTGCGAACTGCTCGTGAAGGATTTGGAGATGGCCAGGTGCGAGCAGGCCTTGGTCCTCGCAGAGGCAAAGGGGGCGAGTGTGGCGCGGCGAAGCGAAGGCGAAGGTCCGGACGGAGTTGAACTAGCGCGTTCGCGAGTGCGAGCGGAAGTGTTCTTCCGGTGGCCGACTCGGCTCAATTCTGCAGGCGAGTGCATGTGCAAGACAACAGGCCACGTGCGAGCAGATTGAAGGCCAGTGGTGTGAGAGCAGAACAGAAACAGCGCAGGAGATGCGACCAGGCGTGGCGATGGTCCTGCCGGAGGCTACGCAGGTGTGCCGACGATGTTTCTGCAGCACACGTGCGTGAGTAGTAGGGGTTTAACCCGTGAGCAGGAAAACCCTGAGGTTCGCGAAGGAGTTGGCATAGCGAACCAATCCAGCTGTGTCGTCTCGTCCCAGGGGTCCACGACATCCAGCAGCCCCTATCTCTCGTCGATCGTCCGAGCAAGACCACAACACCTCAAGAAAGCTCGTGAACCCTCTCATCGAGCTCTTCTCATCGCCGATTCCGTTCACCGCGGGAATTCACTTTCCGCGTGTTCTCCTTCATAACCAAGGCTACCCCAAGGTTTGCCCTAACCTACTGAATCTTCTTAATGCCAGCGACCCCTTTGCCGGAATATCGTCGTTATCCTTCTGTTCTCTGTTTTCCCCGACTAGGGACTTAATTGCTTTGATTTAGAAAGTTCTAGGGTGTTTTCTGTAAGATTTCTAGAACCTTCTTTATTTCAAATCAGTGAACTTCTACATTTCATAGATTTTCGTAAGAAGTTCATAAAAATACAAAATCAGTTTTGTTTGAAACCCTAGGTCAAAATCTACAAGTTTTATGTTGTGATCTTGAGTGAAAGTCTTTGATTTGTGATCTAGGTTGAATACTAGGAAATGAATGCTTTATTTATACCTTGAATTGTATGCATGTATTGTAGCTAAAGGGTTAATCATAGGATAAATGTCTTAGGCAGAAAGGTGTGAGGTCTAGTTAATCCTTTCACACGAGTGTTCCTATCTCTGCCATCAAGACATTGTCCTTGTCTTGATTTCAGTCTTCTTAAGGTCCTTTTCATATAAGAATCTTTGTTAGTTCATGTGCATCTGTTGCTTAGCCAATACATCTCGGCAGCTATACTTCAGTATCGGCTATTGGCTCAGGCGCTAAACATCCGTTTCTTTTGAGCCTATGATGTTCTGTGTAACAGCTGTCAGCCGATGCATTTCTTTTGATATGCTTCTACCCTCGGCTGGTTAGTTGATCCGGTGGTTACCCTTCTAATATCGGCTACTGCCGATATAATTCTTTTGTTATGTCCGACATCGGCTGCACATAGATGATGTATCGGAGATGCACACATGATCTTAGGGTTCTTGTTATCGGCGGATCCAAGCCGATTCTAGCTGTCTTCCATATCAATCTAATATGGTTGATCAATCCTTAGTCTTCCTATCCTTATCCACACACTTCTATCAGCCGATTTATCGACTGAAAGATCGGCTATATATCTATCGGTCACATATCCTCAACCACACTCCAATCGGCTGTACGTCACTCAATTGTTGTGCTGACGTAATCGAGCCGATACAACCACACCTAGTTACCTAGGATAACACTTAAGCACATCTCAGTCAAGACACAACTGTTTTAGGAATTATCCCTCTGCTAAAGTGATCGGTGTTTTCATCGATCAATCAGGAAACCGATGCACCTGCCAATCGACTACCCAGACCAAAGTACACAACCCTCGATCAGTAAGGTCGCACAGTAGACACGCCTCTATTAGGCACGACCAAAGCATATCTATCAGCTATACCTCTGTTGTTTCCAATCGGCTCTGTTGTAATCTTCAACAAGTAGCCAGTTCTAATTAATGTTTCCTTAAAGCTCTGTCTAAGTTAGTTTAGATCTTTCTTGTTGTTATATGAGTAGTATGTTAAATAAGTGCTAGATTGCAACTGTATTGTGAAGTAAGGTAGTTTTATGTGCACACTCTGAATGTAATGTTGCATTGCATGTAGATACGACTACTTCCGCAGACGATACCTACAAGATCTCCCAGGAGTCTGCAGAGGATGTTCCTGAAGACCAAGTGAATGTCACCAAGGGATTAACTGAAGCCCCGAACCAAAGTTCGGAAGATATTGACATCTCTAACTTCAGCCCCACCAGTAAAGGCAAGCCCCGGACATATCCCACTATTTTAATTACACTGCAATCTATGTCTATTTATATTATATCTTGCATTAAGTCTAGGAGTTGTAATGAAACCCTAGATGCATGAATCTTAGGAATCCAATGTATTGTACCCTAGTCCTTATCGCTTAGATGCTCTGCTAATAGGACCGGTAAAAGTCGGGTGATTTCCTGTCACTCGCGCGATATAGGAATTGTAATATTTACATTCTTGTAATCACTATAAGGATGATGGACAGGGTCATGTGCTGTATCATGACCTGAAGATTATCCTGTCTGTTTTGATAAAAGTTTTAAGGTCGAAATGTGTGGTAGTGGTGGCTAAGCGTTTGAAAGTACTATCCACATACCGCGAAATATGGTAAGCGGTAAGCCTAGTAACCAATCGGCCCGGCAAGTGGACATACTGACCACCACATGTATTTGGTTCTTTTGGTTACTTGATTCGACGTGTGGGAATACGTGTTGCAAGGGCAACCAGGAGTACGGGTTTTGTAGTCGCGCTACAGACGTACGTCCCGCACATATAGGGTGTGCGTATGGTCCTGCAGTCGCTTGTGGTGGCCCTGTCCACAACCCGGAATGAAAGGCAAACGGTTGCTTCGGAACTATCGTTGGATGTTCCAAGCGTGTGTGTTGGGTTTACCTTGCAAGGTTAAATTCGATTCGGATCGTCCGCCTCTCACGAGGATTGAGACTGCTTATTCCTTCTGCCACATCGAGTAAGAAGTGTAATTATGATGAATAATTTTGATGGATGAGAATATCTATCCTGCTTGCTTAGTATAGGTGCTTACCTAGAATGGCTAATCAAACTGGAATCTGGAAGCTAAAACTTGAAAATAGATTATATTCTTAGTTGCTTTTCCGCTAAAAACACCTCCGAACCTCTACAATGCCTCCATGAGTCTAGTTATGGGCTAAAGTATACCCAATCCCGGGTAAGCCTTGCTGAGTATTAGTATACTCAATCTTGCTAGTTACATGTTTACAGGTAAAGTCTTGAAGACCCTACTCTTCCCCTGCCTTGGCCCTGTGCTTTTCCAGAAGATTGGTCCATAGAATGGGATCCGTCCCCGGCCAACACTGATGATGCCGAGTGATGTCGTGCCCGGGCTTAGCATGACATCCGTCTTGACGACGTGTTGTAATCATCGCGTATGTTTTCCGCTGCCAAAAACTATAACCTTAATAGTTTTGTAATGTTTTCTCTAAATTTGAAACTTCGTACTCCTTTTGGAAACTCTTATATTGTAATTTCCTGTGATGTAAAATATGATGGTGACTGTATCTCTGGACTCACCTTCGTGTGAGGTAACCTTATTGATCCTGTATTCGGTGGTTTATCGGGACGTTACCCGACAGGCCAAGGGATTATACCGTTTGAAGCATGTTGGAGCTCTCAGGAATGGACTCACGTACTTGAGCCGGTATAATTCAGGTTGGTTCTGCCACAGGCGGTACGAGGAGGATCTCGACCGGCTGATTACAGAGATGAGTCTTCATGCACAACAGCTTGCCCGCCAGCTTAGCCCCTCTGATATCCTTGCTGAGCACCTTGCCCTCGCCAAGTGACCTGTTGAGTTGATCTTGCCATAGAGTTTTTAACATAAGATCTCGATTGTTGTAATGAACAAGTATGGGCCATGATGGCCAGACTATGTTTGTTCTATTATTGTTGTTTTATGTTGTTGTCGGAGCATGTTTTGTTGTTCTGCATTGCTGCCACTTTTCCTTTGTTGTGTGCATGCTAAAGCTTTGGGGCTGTGGCCCGCTGAACTTACTTTCATGCGGTGCTAGCGTGGGTCGGCGGTGCACAACGAGAAAACTATTTCATGGCTCAGATGACAGACGAGTTTGTTCGAAATAGAAGCAAATTACATAGAACAAGCGTGGTCACTCGAAAAGTACTTGATCAAATGATTCAAAGCATGTACATGGATTTGGATGTAGACCCGTGGGAGGGTCGTGTCAGACATGGGGCCACGGGACTTCGCCCATGCCATAGACTTTCTAGAATAAGGGATGGGGCATATCCTATACCTTATACCTGTTGTAAACTACTCGGCCACGAGTAGGACTAGTCGGAACAGAAGAAAACTACACGAGTAGAATAGGGGTAAGACTCCTGAGCTCATTTCTGGCTAGGATCTCTATAACCCTATCCCCTAGACTATATAAGGGTGGGCAGGGACCCTTTCCAAAGCACAATCATCTAAGGTAATACAAACCACCACACAGGATGTAGGGTATTACTCTCCTTGCAGC
Organism: Panicum hallii; assembly: GCF_002211085.1. Lineage (NCBI taxonomy): Eukaryota > Viridiplantae > Streptophyta > Magnoliopsida > Poales > Poaceae > Panicum > Panicum hallii. The sequence continues at coordinate 28,790,269 of NC_038050.1, forward strand.
CCGAACCTGCCAAAATCTTTATGTTCCTTGCACCTTCGAGTTCCTAATCTCAGTGACACCTCACCTACAACCTACCACCTCGAGGCTATCCCTCCGTGGGCTTGGAGGTAAAACACCAACAGCTGGCACGCTAGGTAGGGATGCTCATCGATGATCCCCAGGAGAACCCGATGGCAATGTTCAACTTCACCAGTGCCGTGCTCAACGAGGGCATAACTTTCATCTTCATCTCGTGGGTCTGCGTCGCTGACGGTGTGGGCAGCTTTCGTCGGCACCTCATCGATGACATGAAGCCGGAGGCATCTGCGGCAAGCCAAAGCAACAATCTCGATGAGTTCATCGACAACCTCGATGAGATGTTGCTCCCTGATCTCACCAGGGAGATCGAGGAGGAGTCTGTTTCCAACGCGACTTCAACTCATGCTGCACCAGGACTCCTCGGATTGGATCCAATCCAATATGAGGAATAGCGTACCTGATTCCCGTTCGGGCTATGCAACTTGGTTGCTGTTTACCAGGAGGCCATCCAATTCGAGTCCCTCTCCTCATTGGAAGAGGACTTGGATCGCCTACTCAAGCTTGGAGAAGGAGAAGCCACCGCTTGTCGGGAGGCTCTCGTCTTTGTAAGTACTTAGACTCAGATGATGACTCCAAACCACCATCGGGTTATCTGGGTCTAACGATTACATCTACACCACAGGGGGTTCCTGTACTGGAAGGGCATGGAGGCCTCTGAGCTACTCGACGATAGCACCTGCCTTGTGGCCTACATCCAAGAGCTGCCTTATTAGGAAGGTAGGTCCCTCTCCTCCATCACTGAGGGAGACGGCCACACCGTATTGGTTGACTACAGCTCCAGCTCGGGCTTGTACGCACTAGAGTGCCAAGTCTTCATGGCTTCAATCCGTGACCATGTTAATGACGACGAACCTAGAGGACAATACGACAATGCACTACTCGCGGACATCTCTGCTGATGAGAACACGGCGAGCACCACTCAAGATGAAGATGAGGAGCGTAGGAGGGCGTCTAGGGTGAAGAACGCCAAGCGACCCAAACGCAAGTGGACTACGCGCGATAAGGTCCCACTCGCAACCCTGATGCTGCTTTTATTGCAGTTGATGACCACCAGTACACCACCCCTATTGCCAACATCGATGAAGCTGCAATCCTGCTCCAGCGACTACCCCAAAATCTGGAGACTGAAGGGTGATGCAACTGGCTCAATGTGCACTCATCCAGCTGGATCAGCAAAACCCCATGCCATCGGTGTAGCGCAGCCTCTTGAAAAGTGCAAGCATTGACCCACAGGCTAGTCGCACACCGGGAGGCAGACCTAATCCCAGAAGGGATAATGACCACCAGGGCGGCCATGGCAACCGGGAGGCCCAACAGTTTGCGGGTGGCCGAGGCAACCAAGAGGTTCAGGAGCCCCCACGCGGACAAGGCAATCAAGAACCCCCAAGACCATAAGGTGGGGACCACCCCCCGGAAGGCTGAGGCCATCGCGACTTGCGAGAAGTCATCAACGACAACTGTGATGCTCGGGACATCATCGACTCAAGACGCCAAGAGCGTACCGGGGGTTTCGCACCTTGATGATAGTGACCTCTTTTTAGCATTCACTCGGACGATCTCCCACCACGAGTACCCGAGAGAGTTCAAGCCGGTTGACAGCAACTACTGCAATGCTACTCGACAGCCATTGAAGTCTCTGTTGGTGGTCCTTAAATGCAAAATCCTTGCGCTACCTATACTCAGGAATAAAGGAAAACTACACAACTTACTCACACATTTGTATCAGTAACCTAGTTCTGAGTATTTCCATATTTTGCTATTTCAAGATTCATGTCCAAAATAAGAAGAAAACACGCAGAGGACGTAGAAGAAGTACATAGAGGATTCCATCCTGCATCACATTTACAAGAAGGGGCCACTTGGCAGGCTAAACTGACGCACAAAGGCAGCAAAAGATAAGATCAAGGATGAGGACCCATCTGTTAACGCCCTGGCCAAAGGCGGTGGCCAGTGGCCCCACTAGGGATTCTGCCGACCCTGGACTGAAGCCCGTCCAGGTGCATTTTGGCGGGAAGCCTCCCACCACCATCCCACATCGGTTCCTGAAGGTTTTCATCTATACTTCGGCCAGGAACTGCCCTTGGAAGAGTATAAAAGGAGGAGGAGCCCTCTCATTCATTCCACACACAAACCACACTTGAAGCCTCTCTCCCTCTCTCTACTTGTGACATGTAATCCTTAGGCTAGTGGAGCTAGGGAAGTTATCCTCCTCAGCGAATCCAAGTTGTCCTTGGCTTGTTGAGCAATCTTCGGCCTTGGGTATGGCTTTGTATTCAACTCTTCAGTATTCTACTCATAATGTAGAGTTGATTCATGGTTATCTTACTATCCTGATAGTAAGCTTTGCCATGTCTTATGCTCCCTCAAGTAATATGATAATGTTTAGTTTAGCTTTAAGTATCAACATCGATTTGGTATGCCTTCGGGCTTGCTCTAGTTCTATGCCTGTCCATCATCATGGTGGGGGTTCCGGAGGGGCTAGAGTAGTGATCTTGTGCACAAGCGTGGTGCTCTAGGCACGAGGGGCCTATCGAATATGATTGCATTCCATGGTCTGTCGGTGTAGACGGCAGGTGGTGACAGCCCTGTCCATCCTTCGTAGTCCCCCATGTTCGGATGTGGTGTAGGAGTCTAAAGTGCTATTCCAGGTTGCTGGCAAACCAGTGCTGGGTAGCCTCCCTGTAATGATGGTTGCTTAATGCTAATCCTAACCATGTGTTGTATGACCCTTGCTTCCTTGAGTAGATATCACTAGGACCCTCTTTTATGCCTATGCTCCCGCTAACCTTTAATTTATTTGTTATTCTTTATTCTTGAGATTGGCTTGTGTGTGTCATGTTACCCTTATACTTCATTATCGTAACTTACCCCTATTTGAGTTCTAGTCTATCACTTAAGCATATTGTTATGAATATTTATCTAGTAAAACTCTTTTACACCATGTCATCCTATGGGAAAGTATAAATAACGTTACCGGAATACTTATCCGGGTGAAATGCTACAACGGGATATCCGTGTGCTTGCGGATTTATTCTGCAAATGTTAAGACATGCCATCATGGTATTTCTAGCGTTGTTGCCTGAGACTGACAATCCTGGTGATGATGTTAAGAAATACCAACAAGTATTTCTGGCACCGTTGCCGGGATGGCATTGGTTAAAACAATTTACTAATACATACTCTCCGCAATATGTTTAAGAAATAGCTATTGCTTATACAGGATAATATTGCTTTTGTTTTCTCCTGCTGGATGAAAACAAGATAGTGTATGACTAGTTTCTCGTGAGAAGGGTCCGACCCTCCTCAATTCATTCTCTCGGTAGTCGAACCAGTCATCCAAGCACCATCCGCGCCTGAGCCTACGGCCGAAAAGACTCTTCACGACTTCTCCGTCCCCTCCGCCACCAATGTGGCTACTGGACCCAACGTTGTCGTGTGGGACATGAACTTTGAGTTGAAATCCAGTCTTATCAACATGGTGCAGGCTAGCCCTTTCTGTGGCAAGCCTAACGAGGATGCCAATGCACATCTTCAGAACTTCCTTGAGCTGTACGAAACCATAGTGATATGGGGAGTCACAGCTAATGCAATCAGGTTCCCTCTATTTCCTTTCTCCCTCCTTGAAAAGGCAAAACAGTGGTTGTACAAGGACAAGGAAGCTGTCAGCACATGGAACAAATGTTCCGTGGTGTTACTCGGGATCTTCCCGAAAGTGCAAGTCCAACAATCTCATTGCAACTCTGGATCGCGACCCGCGAGGCAAGAAGTCAGGGAACCAGTAGGACCAATTTGACAAGATCTTGTACAAGCAATGCCCAATGCACCCAAAGTCTAGGCACACCATGTTTGAGTGCATTAGCCTTCGCAAGTCCTTAAATGCGGCTCTTCCCGATCAAGATGGAAAGAAAAAGGACAAGGAGGATGACGAGGGAGACAAGTCAGAGGCACAGGGTTATCAACACCCTGCGAACGTCATCAACGTCATCTTTGGTAGCAAATCTGGCTTCCCCACCACTCGAGCACAAAAGCTCACTCTGCATAAGATCATGGCAATCGAGCCGGCCATACAGTAACCTTGAGACAAAGCGAGGTCCCATTCTCTTTCTCTAGAGAGGATCAATGGACCAGCTTCTTCGAGCTGGGAAAATTTCCGCTCGTGCTAGATCCTGTAGTGGCAGTCTCACAACTCACACGAATACTCATTGATGGCGGGAGCGGCCTCAACCTCCTCTTCACGAGTACATTGAAGAAGATGGGGCTGGACATCTCCAAGATGCTCACCCCCAGCAAGGCGCCTTTTTACGGCATTGTTCCAGGGAACTCAAGTACACCAATAGGTTTGGTGACTCTGCTCGTTACCTTTGGGAGAAAGGAGAATTACCGCATGGAGTACATAATGTTCGAAGTGGCAAGTTTTGAATCATCTTACCAAACCATCATCCGAAAACCTGCTCTTGCCAAATTCATGGTCATGCCCCACTACGTCTACCTCCTCCTCAAGATGTCGAGCAAGATAGGGGTACTCACCTTTCATGTTGACTTAAAGAGGTGATATGACTGTGACCAAGAGGCCATCGAATATGCTTCGACTACTCATGTGCCAGATGCTTCAATAGAAGTACTCACGGACCCGCAACAGCTCTCTCAGTCAGATATGGCGATTCCAACCAAGAAGTTGAGCCAGTCCTCGGTGAAGCCCACCAGCAACGTCGGCATGAATGCCATCCAACTGCAGGAGGGCATTGCATCCAAGATAGCCTTGATCGGCACAGGGTTGGGTGACAAATAGGAAAGCGTGCTCATCAGCTTCCTTCGGGCCAACTGTGACATATTCGCATGGAAACCAGCGGATAAGTCGGGGGTGCCCAAGGAGTTGATCAAGCATTCCCTAAATGTTGACTCGAAAGCAATCTCAAAGAAGTAGCGACTACGCCGATTCCCTCAAGACAAGAGGGAGGCCATCAAGAAGGAGTTAGCAAAACTAATCGCGGCTGGCTTCATCAAAGAAGTGTACCACCCATAGTGGCTAGCTAACCCCATACTCATTTTGAATAAGAATAATAATGAATGGAGGATGTGTGTGGATTATACTGATCTAAACAAGCATTTCCCGAAGGATCCCTTTGGGCTCCCACGCATCGACCAAGTCATTGACTCCACAGCCGGCTATGTCATGCTCTCCTTCCTTGATTGCTACTCGGGCTACCATCAGATTGCCCTCAAGGAAGAAGACAAGATCAAGACAACGTTCATCCCCCATTTGGTGCATATGCCTACACAACTATATCCTTCGGGTTGAAGAACGCAGGAGCCACTTACCAGCAAGCCATCCAACTGTGCTTCACTGATCAACTACATTGCAATGTTGAAGCTTACATGGACGATGTGGTTGTCAAGACCAGAAACCATGATGAGTTCATTACAGATCTCGAGGAAACCTTAAGCAGCTTGCGCAAGTTCTGATGGAAGCTCAACCCGACTAAGTGCATCTTCGGCGTACCATCAGAAAACTACTCAGTTTCATCATCAGTCACCGAGGAATCGAAGCGAACTCGGAGAAGATCACGCCATCACTGACATGGAAGCTCCAAAGATGATCAAAGATGTCCGGAAGCTCACAAGGTGCATGGCGGCACTCAATAGATTCATCTCAAGACTTGGGGAATAGGGACTACCCTTCTTCAAACTTCTAAAGTGACAAGACAAGTTTCAGTAGAACGAAGAGGCGGAGCAGGCACTGGCAGACCTCAAGCCATCACCTGCAGTCACCCTCAATCCTCACGGCTCCACTGCCAGGCAAAAATCTACTACTTTAAATCACCGTGACTACTCACATCATCAGCACAGCCATTGTGGTGGAACGGTCCGAGGAAGGCCATGCATTCGATGTGCAGTTAGCAAGTTCTTTCTAAATCTAAGGTTCGCTATCCTTAAATTCATAAACTTATCTACGCCATAATCATTACATCCAGGAAGCTCCGCCATTACTTCGATGAATACAAGATCTCAGTTATCATTGACTTTCCATTGGTGGATATACTCCACAATCAGGATACCACTGGACGCATCTCCAAGTGGGCAGTAGAACTGGATGCTCTTAGCATTGACTTCAAGCCACGCACAGCATCAAGTTGCAAGCACTAGTCAATTTCATGGCAGAGTGGTGGAAAAACCAAGTTGCAGCTCCAACTAGTGCACTAGACCATTGAGTCATGTATTTTGATGGCTCACTCAAGCTCGAAGGCGGCGGCATAGGAGTTCTCTTTATTTCACCAAAAGGTGAAGAACTCAAATATTTATTGCAGATACTATTTGAGGTCTCCAACAACGAAGTTGAGTATGAGGCATTATTGCATGGGCTATGCCTGGCAGTGTCCTTGGCATCAAGCAACTACTTGTCTACGTCGACTCCTTGCTGGTCGTTCAACAAGTCAACAAGGAGTGGGATATCAACAAATACATCATTTATGTGTATGTCATGGAGATACGCAAACTGGAGTACAAGTTCTATGGCCTGGAGATCCTTCACGTAATCCAAGACAACAACGTAGGGGCGGATTTACACTCGAAGCTGGGCTATGATCGAGCAGATGTCCCTCCGGGAGTATTCGTCCACAAGTTACACCACCCGTCCATCAAGAAACCAGATCCAATGTCCATCAACCAAGCTCCACAAGAAACTAGTCGAGAGATCATGATGATCGAGGTTGATTGGCGGGTATCCTTCATCGACTTCGTCAAAGATCAGAAACTACCTCCTGGCATCGAGGAAAAGAGCGTCGAGGCTGAACGCATCATCAAGCGGAGCAAAGAGTACGTTCTAGTCGGTGATAAACTATACAAGCATGGATCAACAACTGGAGTATTCATGAAGTGCATCCCCACCAACGAGGGCAAAGAGATACTCCAGGAGAATCATGATGGAACCTAGCACGGCCGACCCTGGTACGACCCCGGGAAGTCAGCCACCTCGAAGGTGAGCGTCTCAGTGTGGAAGTTTGCACTATTCCCGAAGGTGACGGGCATGTCGACCTGCCCGAGTGGTACCGCCTGCACGTCAGGGACCACCTTTGGAATGGCGTGCCCATCGGTCGGAAGAGCGACCGCGCTAGCCCCATGGCATCGTAGGTCTCTATGTAGAGGATGTTTAGGCCACTGCCTCCATCCATCAGGACCTTGCACAGTCACATTTTGCCAATGATGGCATCGACGATGAGAGGGAACCGGCCCGGTAGAAGGTGATCGCCGCCTCCAACCACCTGAGGTAAGTCGGGACGGTTTCGTGAGCTGAGGTTGCGGTGTTGACCTCCCGAGCCATCAGCTTGTGCCGGCGTTTTGACTCATAGAATGCCACCCCCCCTCCCCCCCGAAGATCATGAGGCATCCTTCCGGCATTGGGAACACCTCCTCCTCCTTGTTTCCCTCGAGGGGCTTGCTTTGTTTGCCCTTGGGGGCGGATGAGAGCTCACCCTTGAGTACTGCTTCATGAGGTCGCAGTCCTTGTAGAGGTGCTTGATGGGGAACCCGTGGTTCACGCACGGACCCTCTATCTGCTTCTTGAAGCTGTCATTGTTTTTGCCGGCATCAGGTTGGCCCGTCTTCTACTTGCCCGCGTGGTCAGCCGCAGCAACAAACTTGACGTTGCAGCGCTTGGGGTTCTTCTTGTTCCACTCGCGCCATGCCTTGTTGGCCTCATCCCCGTCCTCGGGGTCAGCCTTGTTCTTATCCTTGCTAAAGTTAGCTCGGACTGCCTCCTCGCCCAAGGTATGGTTGGTGGCTATGTCGAATAGTTTCCATGTCGAGTGCAGTGAGTTACACCCAAGCTCGTGAATGAGTGACTCGTTCATCATTCTCGAGATGAAGACACCGATAATGTCAGCATCCTCCACGTCGGGGAGGTCGTTGCACTGCTTGGAGAAGCGGCAGATGTACTCACAGAGAGTTTCTCATGCCTTCTACCTGCAGTTCCTAAGGTCCCAGGAGTTTCCCAATCACACATAGGTGCCCTGGAAGTTGCTGATGAAGATGCGCGTGAGGTCACTCCAGTAGTCGATGCAGCCTGCCTACAGGTGCTCGATCCAGGCGTGCGAGCTGTCGCTGAGGTAAATGGAGAGATATTGGATGACGAAGAGCTCATCATCAGCTCCCCCGTTAGGCATGCCATGCGGTAATCCTTGAGCCAGATGCTAGGATCGGTGTCCCTCGAGTACTTGGTGAGAGGTTTGGTGGTGGCTAGAACCATGCCGGGAATGGAGCTTGGTGGATGCTCCTCCCGAACGCCCACGGTCCCCATTGCTCGGGGTTGGGGCTGTGTTCATCGTCAGGGTAGCCACATCGCCGGCCGCAATTCTCCCTGGCGTGTGGGTTGGCGAGTTTCGCCTCCTCATGCTCACGGTTCCGTGCGTTGATGATGTTACGGGCGTGGTGGTTGCTGCCTAGTTGGCTTCACACCAGGGGTAGCGTGTGGCTGTGAGCCGCGTCGCAGCCCTAGCTGCTGGCTGTTATGATTGGCTGGTGGGACGGCTGACACCCCCCTCGTGCGCCTGCTCCGGCTTGGGTGCCCTCACGGTGCGCACTAGTTACGGCCCGTGCGTTAGGGCTCCAGAAACTGCTAGCCTCCGGATGCCTCTTATCTTTGGAGCTGTCAGCATGATGGCACGCCACAGACTCAAGCAGCACGCGGAACTCACCAACGACGCGCTGGCCTTCCGAGCTCGCCTGAGGCGGCATCATCCGCATCTTTGCCGCGGCAGCGGCGATGTTCTGGCTGGCCCGTGGAAAGAAGGGCATACCATGCTCATTGTGTAGGATCCCGTTGTTGACCGTTCTGGCCATGCCATGCGCCGCGGTGGCGTGCGGCATTGGTGAGCTTGTGCTCGGCGCACTCGAGCCTCTCCTGGTCATAAGCGGCCTGTTCCTCCGGCATGCGATGCTCCGGAAGGTGGGCAGGCTTGTCGCGGGCCCCTCCCGTTGGGTCCGCTGTTAGTGTTTTACCGCCAAGCCCACTGAGGGATACCCCCGAGGTGGTAGGCTGTAGGTGGGGTGTCGCTGAGATCTGGAACTCGAAGGTGCAAGAACATGAAACTTTAGATAGGTTCGAGCCGCCGAAGGCGTAATACCCTACGTCCTGTGTGGTGGTTTATATTGTCTTGGATGATTGATTGGTTTGGAGGGGGTCCCTGCCTGCCCTTATATAGTCTGGGGGGATAGGGTTACAAATATCCTAGCTAGATACGAGCTTAGGAGTCCTACCTGAGTACTACTCAGGTAATTTTCTTCTGTTCCGACTAGTCCTACTCGTGGCCCAGTAGCTTGCAACAAGTATAAGGTATGGGACATGCCCATCCCTTATTCTAGAATATTCATGCCATGTGCGCAGTCCCGTAGCCCCAGGTCTAACAAGCTCCCAAACTCTTCGTAGCCGAGTACTGCAGGCTTCCGAGTAATTTTGAAGGCGTCTTCGAGTTCTTCCAAACTCCATCTTGAGGGTGTCTTCCGAGTATTTACTTGGATGCCTCAAGGTTGTGAGGTGCTCATGCCCCGAGTAGTCTTCTTTTATATGGAGTGCGATGAAATTCGCACTCCATATGGAGTAGCCCTCGAGCCTTAGGTTAAATTGAAGAATCAGGCTGAGGGTCAAATTAGTCTTGAATCTTCTAGTCTTTATCTTCCAAATGAATTCAAAAAAATAAGCCATTGATGGCACGTTTCCTACAGCCCCCGAGTCTTAAATACAAATCCCAAGATTTGGAATAAAGGATCCAAAAAGTTATTGCATGCATTGTGCAATGAATTAAGAATTTGAATTGATGGTTAAAATGGACAAATTGGTTCAGAAATTTGAAAACCTCTTTTTTCGGAATGAGATCCCTGAAAAAATAGTTAAACAAATAACTTCCACAAAGAAACCCTAAGTTACTGCTCAAAACAAATCTTATTCCAAAATAATCTCTTCTCCTGCATAGCCCCCGAGCATGGAAGCCAGACGAGTCCCATAAGATATGTCGAGTTGTTTCCTACGGCCAGCCCCGAGCATGGGAGCCAGGCGAGCCATCACAAACACGCTGAGTGCCTTGTGTCGCCCAGCCCCCAAGCATGGGAGCTAGACGAGTTGCGGAAGGCATGCTGAGTGCCTTGTCACACCCAGCCCCCGAGCATAAGAGCTAGATGAGCTGCCGAAAGCACGCCGAGTGCTCTGTGCTGACGAAATGATAGCCAAGTAAGATAACTCTCGGGAGCATACCTTACCTAGCGGCATGGTCCAGGTCTGGTCCCTTGCAAGGTAAACAAAGAAATATATTGTCATTGATATACATGATATCGAGTCGGGAACGAATCTCAGCATTGTAAAATACATGTAAAATTTTTTGCATCTTGCTCTTGCTAGGTCACATAATTTTCCTAGGTAGGTAGCCTATTGTTGGAGGAATGGTCCAGCCTATGTAGAAATGGAGCTCATGTAAAGGTCTGAGAGTATATGTACAAATATTGTACCCACCAAGGGTTTGGGTGCAAATTCACACCCTCCCTTCTCTATATAAAACACCCAAAGGGGTCATTAGGAGAAGACTCTCTCTTGAGCCCTCCTCACTGGATCATATATTTTATACTATCGTATCTTTCACTTAGACCTTCGGACCCTCTACCCCTTTCTCTCGGCCATCTTGATGGTGTTTGGCTCGAAAAAAAATAAAGAGAGAAAAGAGAGCTTCGGCTCGCATTGCACCTCACCAGCTTCGGCCCACAACATGCACCTTCGGCCTGCCAAACCTTCGGTTCGACCGCTGTGGGCTTCGGACCACAACGCGCAGGTCCAGCCCGGCAGCCATGGTTCAACTGCTGCAGGCTTCAGCCCACAATGCGGTCAGCTCCGGCCCAGCAGCTTCGGCACAGGTACCCTAATTTTACAAAAATGTTACAAAAATATTGTGGGCTGCTGGGATCCATACCAAGCCTCAAGCTTCGGAGGTAATATTGTCAACCAACCCAACTACTTCGTTTTGTTGATACATGCTGCTTTACAATTTATTCAAGTTGTATCATAAAAACAGTTGGTTGCCTACATAGTTTTACTTCTTGGGCTACGCACAAAATCACAGTTGTCACAAGGCTTACCAGCGGGTAGTAGCTTCACTTATAGATGGATTTACCATGCTGTTTTAAGAGTCGGTGACTTTTTAGTGCAAAAATAGTTTAGACTATGTTTTTCCGAACCTAATATCTTCAGTTTTGTCAAATGGGAAAAGTTCCAACCGTGTGAGCTAACCAACCGAAGCCTCTTCTGTTCTACTTTTGCATTTTTTTGGTTTCTCAAGTTTGATTCTGCTCAGCCAGCACAAAATGCGCCTTGTTCTACTTTTCATTTCTCACGTGAAAAGGTAGCAAAGGCTGCTGCATACCGCCTTCGTTAGCTGGCATCTGCGAGATTTAACAGCTTGCCTAATTTTTTTTCTTTTTTTTCCATCGGTTTTTCCCCACCAATATTCGGTTAACAAAATACATAGGTAGGTTTTCAGCCTTCGGTTCCGTTTTTAGTGAGATTTCTCAAGGCGATTTTGGTTGGCCCTTCGGCGATGATCCAGATTTATTTTTACCCTTCGGTGTTGTCCTGAAATTGGTTTTAATACCTCGGCAGTGATTTAGGGTTAATTTTTATCGTTTGGTGATAAGAACATCACTCATTTGTATGCACACAACACTTCTCCGCTGGACATTCAAGGTCCAATCACTAGAACTTGTGCACGATAATTGAATTTAGGGGTGAGCTCGTTCCTAAGCACTTCAACTCATGATTTTGAGAATAGATTGTTACCTAATGATTATATTGTAATTAGGAACCAAGGAGAGGACCAGGAGATGCATGGAGAAAGGCTTGGAGGTGTGGAGGTACAGCAAGGGAGTGCAAGTCAAGTTGGAGACCCAATCCAAGTCGACTTTGGGTCCACCTCGGAGTCCAATCCAAGTTGACTTGGAGTCCATCTCAGAGTCCAAGAGCAGTCTATCTTAAATTGGACACCTAGGCCACATACGGAGTCGGATTTAGATGTTCTATATATGGTTGGAACCAAAATTTCATAAGACTTCTAATGGCACTGGTCTTACCTCAAAATTCCTTCTGATTCGACGGAAATCATCAAAACAAGTGGACATTCAGAATCTGTCGGGGTGCTACGTCACCATCTTTTGGGCCGCTGGCCCGTGTATCGTGTTGGAGCTCGTTAGGGTTGCGTCCAGGGGACTTGCACGCCCCTAACTCCTTTTTATTCAGTAGCCATCACCATTTTAGGGTTTGGGTTTTGCTTAGATTCAATCTGTCATCAAACAGTGTCACCGTTCATCGGTTTGTGAGACCCCAACTTGTGAGTTTAATCATTCATCTGCAAATTGGTTGCATTCTTCCTTGTTCTTGCTTGTGTTCTTCGATTCGCAGGCAAGGATTAGCCTTTTTAGCAAGATCGACCGAGCACCACCAGTCGATAACTAGAGGAGACGTTGTGCTGCGATTGCGGGATTCAGAACGTGTTGTTCAGAAGCCGGATCGAATTGTGTAGCGACTCCACCAAATCGAGAGCTATCAGAACCTTTCGGAATAATGGGAACCCTAGTCTACATCAAGTGGTATCAGAGATAGGTTTACCGTCAGGTTCATCTTACAGTTATTTGGATGCACACAACACTTCTCCGCTAGACATTCAAGGTCCAATCACTAGAGCTCGTGCATGATAATTGAATTTAGGGGTGAGCTCGTTCCTAAGCACCTCAACTTATGATTTTAAGAATAGATTGCTACCTAATGATTATATTGTGATTAGAAACCAAGAGAGGACCAGGAGATGCATGGAGAAGGGCTTGGAGGCGTGCAGGTACAGCAAGAGAGTGCAAGCCAAGTTTGAGACCCAATCCAAGTCGACTTCGAGTCCACCTCGGAGTCCAGGAGCAGTCTGCCTTAAATTGGACACCCAGGCCACATACGGAGTCGGATTTGGATGTTCTATATATGGTTGGAACCAGAATTTTATAAGGCTTCCAATAGCACCAGTCCCACCTTAAAATTCTTTCTGATTCGATAGGAATCGTCAAAACAATTGGACATCCTGAATCTATCAGGATGTTGCGTCCCCATCTTTTGGGCCGCTGGCCCGTGTATCGTGTTGGAGCTCGTTAGGGTTGCGTGCAGTGGACTTGCACGCCACTAACTCCTTTTTATTCAGTAGCTGTTGCCACTTTAGAGTTTGGGTTTTGCTTAGATTCAATCTGTCATCGAACAGTATTGCCGTTCATCGGTTTGTGAGACCCCAACTTGTGAGTTTAATCATTCATCTGCAAATTGGTTGCATTCTTCCTTGTTCTTGCTTGTGTTCTTCAATTTGCAGTCAAGGATTAGCATTCTTGGCGAGGTCAACCAAGCACCGCCGGTCGATAACCAGAGGAGATGTTGTGATGCGATTGCGGGATTCAGAATGTGTTGTTCAGAAGCCGGATCGAATTGTGTAGCGACTCCACCAAATCAAGAGCTCTCAGAACCTTTTGAAAGATTGGTAACCCTAGTCTACATCATTTGGATTTAATTTTTCACCCTTCGAAGGTGACATGGGATCTATTTTTACCCTTCGGAATAAATATTTCACCATTCGATGGTGACTTTGGTCGACTTGCAACCTTCGGAATCAATTTTTCACCTTTGGCTGGTGGCTCAGCATTGTCTTTTTCCCTTCAAAATCAATCTTTCACCCTTCGTTCCCTTTGTTGGAGACTCAGTGTTGATTTTTGTCCCATCGGAATCAATTTTTCACCGTGCGCCGGTGACTCAGCATTGATTTTTACCCCTTCCGAATCAATTTTTCACCCTTCGTCAGTGACTAGGGGTTGATATTTACCCCTTTGGAATCAAATTTTCACCCTTCGTTGGTGACTCGGGGTTGGTTTTTTCATTCAAAATCAATTTTTCATCCTTCATCGGTGGCTCGGAGTTAGTTTTTACCTCTTCAGAATCAATTTTTCACCCTTCGTTGGTGACTTGGGGTTGGTTTTTATCTTTCGAAGTTTGTCTTCATCCTTCGAATGAGATACCAGATCGTGACTTGCTCTTGTGTCACAAGCTTCCATGAAAGAGAGCTCCAGATTTAAAATCAAAGCTTCTACTTTTTGGTTATTTGGCCTTTGACCTTCGGTTCTTAGCTATAGCCTGTTTTTCACTTCCGGTCAGCCGCAACTGGTTTTTTCATACTCGGTGGCTCGTACCTTCGGCGATTTACCCAAAGTCAAGTACTGATGACCAGTAGCCGGCTTTCATTCCTTCGGTTTATCTGCCGTCAGAATTAACCTTTAGTGCTCTCGGCTGATTTTCACCCATCATTTCCAAAGGGCAGAACCCAAGCTTCCTTTCTGTCTGGCACCTAAATTAGGCAAGAATGCACACCCTTCGGTCCCACGCCAATGTGAGGCAAAGAATCAAGCCCGAAGCTAAGTTATTACACTAGCAATTATTTTATTTCGCAAAAACTATACACTAATGTTTCGGCTTGCACCACCAAAGCAGCATTTACTTTTGTGATGTGCAGATGTTTAATGTTTTGACCGAAGAGGTACAGCACCAAACTGGCCCAGCGTCTCCACCAGTCATTGTGTGGCTAAAGATAACGCCCACCTCGCTCCACCAGCCGGCCAGTCCGGCAGTTCTACCCTTCGGTCCACTCAGTGGTCACGACCGAAGCCCAACTCGGGGTACCACTGTAACATCCCGAATTTTTCCGGAATGTTGTCAACGTGCAAAAATGTGAATTTTCAAAAACTTTTCTTGCAAGTGCCTTAACTAGCTCCAAGTAGTGGTATAAGTTCTCTCCATTTCGAAATCGTAGCAAATTCAACGCAACTTTATTTAAACCAAGGACTATTGAGATGTTGGTGTGATTATTTGAAGTCTCTTGGATTTAATTACAAATTATCTTGTTTGAATTTGTTGATTGGATTTTACTTTGCTTCCAAATTTTTTTGATCCAATTGAGTGGAATTTGAATTTGAATGGGCCATTCAAATTCAAATTCAAACCCTAATCACCTTAACCACCATGGGCCGAAACCCAACACACACAGCCCACCGGCCCACTTGCGCACGGCCCAGCCCACCTCCCTCTTTTCTTTTCTCTCCCACCGACGCAGCCCCGCGGCCCACAGGCCACGGCTGGCCCAGCCGGACGCGCACGCCGTCGTGGCCCTTTGTCTTCCGCTCGAGGCAGCTAACAAGCGGGACCCGCTTGTCAGCTTTCCCTTCGTCCTCTTGCCGCTCGCCCCGCAGCTCTCCCGGCTCCGCTCGCTCCACCCCGCGACAAGGCGCTCCAACCGCTGTTCCCCTTTCGCCCGCGCCTTTTCCCCTTTCCCTTCCACCGTGGCCCCGCTTGCTCATGTCACCGGCTTGCGCCACGCCCCGCTTGTCCCCGCTCCGTGACATGGGAGCGAAACCGTCGTGCCTCCCATGTCGGCCACCGAGCCGCGCCGCACCGCCGCGATGCCGCCACGCGTCCCGGCCCAGATGTCGAGAACCCCCGACCGCAGCCGCTCCCCAAACCCTAGCGCCGAGTATAAGAGCCCTTGCCACTCCCCAAACCCTAGCAGCCCCCTGTTTTCCCCTTCCGTCGTCGCTGCACCAGCAGAGGAGAAGAAGAGGAAGAGGAGGAGGAGGGGCAGCGCAAGAAGGAGAAGGCCATCGCCGCACCGGAGCTCCGCCAGGCCGGCGCCCGTACGACGACCACGACGAAGCCGCGCGCCCTGCATGACCCCGACCCACCTGCACCGGCTCGTCACCGCAGCAAGCACATCGCCAGCTTGCCACCGGTGAGCGTGCCACAGCAAGCCCCTTTCCTCCCTTGTGCTCCCGGCGATGCCGATGAACCCTCTGTAGCCAGCCTTAGGGCTCCCTTTCCCCATCCGGCCGCCGTGCCACTCTTATGCAGGAGCCATCGCGCCACCGTCAGGCCTAGCTGCGCCCCAGCCTCGCCATGCCGCGCCACGACCCTGCCGCGGCCTTGCCGTGCACAACGCCCACACGATGCAGCCGCGACGTCGCGTTCGCGTCGCGGCCAAGCCCCCCTTGGGCATTTCCTCAAACACACACTGGGCGCACGCCACACACACTGGCACTCACCCACATGCACAGCCACCCTGAGACTGAGCTGCACCGGATCTGGCAGCCACACCAAATCCGGTGGGTGACCGACAAGCGGGCCCCGCCTATCGGGGAAAGCGAGGGGCGCTGCCCCCTGGGCACATTTTGTCAGAGAGAGAGGGGAAGAGGAGTGGACCGTGGGCCGGCCTGTTAGGCCGAGCCGGCCTGCACGCCTAGCCGGCCTGCACGCCTAGCTAGCCCAGGACCCGAGCCGGCCTGCTGAGCCGCAGGCCGAGCTGACCCAAGAAGCCTAGCCGAGCATAGTTGGGCTCGAACTGGCCCAACACCCCTTTTGGCCCAGAACCGAGCCGGGCCCTTTTTCTTTTTCTTCTACCAGGCCTGACCAGTGGGACCCACTGGCCCCTTGACCTGTTGACCATTGACCGGTCAGTGTTGACTGGTCAACACTGACGTCAGCAGGGCCCGATGCTGACGTCAGCAGGTACTGACCCCACAAGTGACGTCAGCATGCAACGTGGCACGCTCTGGTGCTGCCACGTGTCACTGTTGAATGTTTTTCTTTTTCAAAATTCTTTTATTGATTCCAAAAATAGGTATTTGCTTATAAAATTCATAGTAAATCGACCGGAGCTCCGAACGTTATAAAACCAGTTTCATAATTCCTCTAAAATCATGCACTGGCTATTAGATTAGGTTTTGTGGTGATTTGGATCTTAATTGATGAGATTTGTACATTTTTGTACTTTGGTCCTTGCCCTTACTCGTATTTACGAATAGGACCCGACTATGAGGAGTTGACCGACGGCCAGGACCACCCGGAAGCTCAGGAGGACTACGAAGAGACGCCAGGTTCACGCCCATCTATGATCTGAATACCCATTAGGCATTGCTTGTTAGACATGCTATCACTACTTGTGTAATACTGTTGAGATGAATCTGCATAGCCTATCTTATTTACCCGTACTCCTTGCAATCCTATCACACTTGTTTATTCTATGAAATGACTTGCCGTACCTTGAATATGTATGTGTGGGAATGGATGGTTAGTCTTGGCATGAGTGGAGATACACTACTCAGAAGTTAGTGTTTAGGGTTTTTAGCCTGGAGTGGGCGAACTTAACTCGATCGTGGATCGAGGGCTTGGGGTGTGTATCTTGGCATGCCCTATGGAGTACCTGTGGGGTACAACTCTTTTGTTACATGGTGGAGGTGTTGGGGGCACCCGTCAATGGTGCAGTTGCGGACCACCGTAGTGGAAACGCATATGACTAAGATGCCCGCTTCGGCAGTTAAGGATCGGGTGAGAGTAACTATGACTTGTGGGAATATGATAAGCGTGCACACCACTTACCCATTATGAGGGTGGGCCTGGTCCGGGGCTAGCAAGTGCGGTACCAATCCGGTAGGAGGATTGAGTATCGGTGCAGGGGAAGGAGGTGCTGACCTCACGTTCCCCGAGACGCATGGGAGGCTTCACAGTCCCGGGGCGATCTCCTGTGGGAGGATGCGCCCAAGACCTGGGAAAGCCGGATGGTGCCGTGGCTCCTAGTTCTGTTCTAGTAGACCCGTGTTTCGTCTCTTAGTCGGCTGATCTCCGACTAGTGTCGATTCGAGTGGGTCCAGGTGTACAACCCCTGCAGGGTGAAAACTATACGTATAGCCGCATCCTCGGTCATGGACATCCCTACTCTTCTGTTGCTCTTATTAGTTAGTGTTGCTCATGATTTCTACCTCCCTCTAGAATGACTTCCTGCCAGGGGGCAGTTGAGATGCGAGGAGAGGGAGTTCTTGCATCGACTTGGTGGTTTGGAAGGTGTGCGTTGACCGGGAGTCCGGAATGCCGGAAGGGCCCGAGACGGGATTGGAAGAAGATATGTATACTTATATATTTATATGATGTTGCATGCATAGGAAACCCCAGCTTTACCCCTTGAACTTTGTTATACCCTTAGTATAGTCCACTATAAAGCTTGCATTCGGATGGTGATGTGAACCTATCCCATACCTTGGGGATCTGGTACGATACAAGATCCGATCCGGAGTTTGACCCCAACGATGACGGTTGGTACGACTGAAGCCCGTGCTGCGCTCGAGTTGCCTGTGGAGGAGGTTCCAGAAGATGAAGGATGGCTTGAGGACTAGCTACCGCTTTACATTTTCTGCTTGAATCATTCTAGCCGAGAGGCTTGTAATAAATTCCGTACTACAAATCCTATGGATTTATATAATAATTAACCCCGTGTTTGACCTTAAGCATAGTATGACTATGATATTATGCCTGGAATAAGTTTTGCATAGTATGACTATGATATTATGCCTGGAATGAGTTTTGTATGTGATAGCACTTGTTCCAGGGACTATCACAATGATACAGGGAGTCGGATTCATCGATTTGGGAATCCGGTTATTTCAGTTGGTATCAGAGCCATACTTGACCGTAGCAGAAGCCATAGACATGGTCGGTAGACATAGGAGAGTCTATACGCTTCTATCTATTTACCATATTACCTTGAACTAATTTTTCATCGCTACCTTGACTCCGTTTCCTCCCTCCACTCTTGATTTATTCTCTTACCTACACTAACTCAGTTCTTACGTTCCTACGTAGGGTAGAAGCCGCGATGACGACCACGATGGAGAGCGTGAGCCACGACTCTAAGCTTTACGTGTAGTACCACCAGAGGGGTGTCCTCAAGTGGCTCGAGCGCGTAGTGGAGCACATCGGCATCAACCTGACCTGCGTCAAGCTCTCCCTAAAGATAATCTCCGCTCACCCATACCACTCCAAGACCGCCACACTCGTCATCATGCTAGACCCCGCAATACCCAACTTTGAGGGTAAGATGGTCTACAGTTCCGGCCTACTCACCGAGACAGCCGTTCAGTCAGCAGCTCGGAAGATGATGATGGAGCTACTCGCCCAGTACTGACAGGCCAAGTTTGCGGGTTCCTCCTTCCGCTTGTTACCACGGGTGGTCCTGCCCAATGAGGATCCCGAGGTCGTGTTCATGGAGATGTTCGCTGCCCTAGTTCAGGAGACCGGAGGGGACTAGCCCTTGGTGCACA
Organism: Panicum hallii; assembly: GCF_002211085.1. NCBI lineage: Eukaryota > Viridiplantae > Streptophyta > Magnoliopsida > Poales > Poaceae > Panicum > Panicum hallii. The sequence goes on from NC_038050.1 coordinate 28,809,535, forward strand.
CCACTGGATCCTACCTCTACGACCTGGATCACCTGATGGTGAACCTCTCCCTAGAGAGCGAGCGACTTCACCAGATTTTCTACAAGAGTGTGAGACACATCGACATACTCGAGCATGAGATCCGAGGGTGGAGCCAGATCTACACCGCGGCTCAGATGGAGGCCCGCAACAACCAGGTGAACTATGTGGAGACGAACATGAGGCATGAGGCAGAAGCCCAGCTGAGGATGACCGCTGAAGCAAAGCTACTTCCATCTGAGACTGAGCTCCAAAAGCTCTAGGCCGAGAAGGCCGAGCGGGAGCACATGGAGAAGGACTACTCACTTCCATCAGCAAGCTCAAGGATAGGGCGACTGACAGTGAGGCCGCCGCCAGCTACAGACCCAGATGGAGGATCAGCAGGACTTCATGACCCTTCACGGCTACCTTGAAGCCAAGGTGGAGGACAAGGTGAAGGAGCTCGAGACCAGGTTGGAGAGAAATAAGGGAAACATCGCCATACTGACCCGCACTATCGTATCCCTTTGCGACAAGGCCGCACGCGCCATGCAGACGTGGGAGATTTCTGACTCGATCCGTGTCGACGAGATCCACGAGCTGAGGAACTAGCTACCCGAGGAGAGCCAGCCTATGGTGAGGAAGGAGGACTTCAAGCTCATCCCCACTGAGCTCTGCTACACCTGTGCCCCCACGAGGAGATGCCACCTGCCATCGAGACTGAGGAGGTGGTGGAGGCCATCACAGCCATTGATGCTATCTTTCCAGAACACTACCCGGAGGACTACAAGCACGTGCTGACCTTCAAGAAGCCGCGCATCACCTTCTACTAGGGAGTGAGTCAGAGTCGTGGAATAAGAGTAGGTATAGGATAGGTAGCCGTCGATGACCCATTCTGGCGTGAGTCTTTATGAGTCTTGTACTAAGCCGATGTCATGATTCCGGCTGGTGTCCTGTGTTGTCACGAGACGTTCGGGTAGACACATTAGGAGTCACCACCTTTTTGTAAACATTCATGATGTATTCTTAGCGTGTGAGTTGGGGGTGTTATCTTGAAGGTGTAAGAGTTGACCTCGAGATAACACCGGTGTCTCCTTGTACTACTTGATTGATGTATGAATGGATGGATTTCATGGATGTTATTGCTTTTTTATTTTTGCATCTTTCTGGATGATTGAAATGCTTTGCTATTGTGTGTAATCTTTTACGTTGGGTGGGGAGTGAAGAAGTTGACTTGAGAGAGTTCCCCCTCCACCTTACACAGGAAATGTCGATCCGGAGATCCGACCGCTTGATGGCCCACTTCGAGCAAGCTGCTCAGGAGGAAGCCGCAGTTGAGGCACGCGGATGAGGCCGCCAGTTTGGCTATGGATGTGGGCGTGCTGCCTCAATACGTGCCCCGGCAGCGGGTCATGGTAGAGGTAGAGAACCTACCGCAGGTGCCACACCCCGCACCTTTGGATTGGCGCACAGTGATGAAGAAGCCGATGAGGAGGATGTCGATGAGGAGCTCGACGCCGAACTGGCACAGTAGCCACCACCACCGCTGCCGACTCTCGCCGAGGTCATGGACAGGTAGACGTAGTTACTTCAGCGCTTGACCGAAGCAGTTGAGCAGAGGAACAACGGGGCCCACCGTTAAGGCTCGACTGAAGAGGACCTCCAGCGCAAGATTGAGAGGTTAATCCGCCTGAAGGCCCAGACCTTCAACTACGCCGAAGACCCCATGGAGGCCAACGACTAGCTGAGGGTGATTGAGACCAAGCTGGACCTCACCAACTGCACCGATGAGGAGTGCGTCGCACTCGCCGTTCACCAGCTTGAGGATACCGCCAAATCATGGTGGGACAGCTACTGTGACTCCCACCAGGACCTAGCGCACATCACCTGGGAGGAGTTCGCCAGGGCATTTCGTCAGCAGCACGTGCCCCGGCAGGTGATGATCCAGAAGGCCCAGGAATTCCGTACCATGACTCAGGGTATGATGAGGGTGGAGGAGTATGAGCGCCACTTCACCAAAATGATGAGGTACGCTGCAGATGACACCAACACCGAGGAGAAGAAGCAGTTCTGGTTTCTCCGCGGACTGCACCATGGCATCCGTCAGATTGTGACGGGATGCGAGTACCCATCGCTCCATAGCTTGGTCAACCGTGCCATTACTATGGAGAGAGAGAGGATGGGATGGGAAGACCGGCAGCGCAACAAGAAGCGCAAGGCCGACCACCAGATACGTGACAGGCCCTTCCAGAAGGCAAGGAACACGCCACCCCTGCCACCAAGAAGCTATTTCCGTTCCGGCCCCAGTCAGCCGAACAGGAACTACGGTGGGGGAGGCAACCACTACTCCGGCAACAAGACCTACGGGGGGCAGAACCAGGGAGGAGGCAGCTACCACCGCCAGCAACTGGCACAGAGGACCAACGGTGGCTCGACGTCATTTGTTTGCTTCACTTGCAACAAACCGGGCCACAAGTCCTACGAGTGCCCCGAGAAGAAGACCCCGACTCCGGCTCACGCGCCTAGCTCCACCGGCAGACCCGCTCAGGCACCACGCTCCGTAGACCATGGCCGCCTCACCCACCTAACTGAGGAGGAGGCCCAGGATGCTCCCGACGTCATGATAGGTGAGTACCTTATCAATAGCTCTAAGGCCTTGGTGTTATTCGACTCAGGAGCCACTTGCTCCTACATCTCTTCGAAGTGTGTGGCACAAAAATCCCTTCTGATGACCCCGAGGAGCCACCCCATCATCACTAGCTCTCCACTAGGAGATCATAGGTGCACACTAGCTTGTAAGGGAGTGAGAATCATGATACAGGGGTTGCCGTTCATAGCTGACTTGACAGTGTTGCCATCAGAGGGGATAGATATCATTTTGGGAATGGACTGGTTGACCGCACACAAGGGTGTTATATCATGCTCGCCCATGTTAGTGACACTGGAGCACCCAAGTGGGAAGAAGGTCGAGGTGGAACCATTGAAGTCCCGGGATGTACCTCAGGTGTACAACTTGAACAACTTGGGAGAAAGAACACTTGAAGAGGTGCCAGTGGTTTGCGAGTATCCGAAGGTATTCCCCAAGGAATTGCCAGGGCTACCATCAGACAGGGATGTCGAGTTCGTGATCGACCTTGTGCCAGGTACGGCACCAATCGCGAAGTGACCCTACCGCATGTCCGCAGAAGAGCTCACCGAGTTGAAGAAGCAGCTGAAGGACCTGCTAGATAAACAGTACATCAAGCCTAATGCTTCGCCATGGGGAGCACCTGTGTTGTTTGTGAAAAAGAAGGATGGGACCATGAGGTGGTTCATCGACTACCATTCGCTAAATGCTGTGACCATCAAGAACAAGTATCTGTTACCCAGAATAGATGATCTGCTTGACCAGTTGAGAAAAGTCAGATTCTTCAGTAAGATAGATCTGAGATCCGGGTACCATCAGATGAAGATCCGGGAATGTGACATCCCAAAGACAGCGTTCATGACCAGATATGGCCAGTACGAGTTCAACATAGTATCCTTCGGACTAACCAATGCACCCGCCTACTTCATGAACATGATGAACAAGGTGTTCATGGAAGAATTGGACAAGTTTGTCATAATTTTCATTGATGACATCTTGATCTACTCTGAATCTACCGAGGAACATGCTGAGCACCTGAGGGTTGTGCTCGAGAGGTTGAGGCAGAACCAGTTGTATGCCAAGTTCAGTAAGTGTGGGTTCTGGCTAGAGAAGGTTGCTTTCCTAGGCCATGTGTTGATTGCAGATGGTGTTGCCATAGATCCCGAGAAGATCTAAGCAGTGTCAGAATGGCAGCAGCCGTAGAATGTTACCGATATCCGGAGCTTCCTGGGTTTAGCAGGTTATTACCGGCGATTCATTGAGAATTTCTCCAAGATTGCCAAGCCAATGACCGAGCTACTCAAGAACAACGTACCATTCATCTGGTCACCCAAGTGTGAAGCCAGCTTTCAGGAGCTCAAATCCTGACTCACTACTACCTCAGTCCTCACTCTTCCGGACATCCGGAAAGACTTCATAGTCTACTGCGATGCTTCTTGTCAAGGCCTCGGTTGTGTGCTGATGCAAGATGGCAGAGTTGTTGCGTATGCCTCACCACAGTTGAGGAAGCACGAAGAGAACTACCCTACCCACGACCTTGAACTTGCAGCCGTGGTACATGCCTTAAAGATTTGGAGGCATTACCTAATTGGCAACAAGTGCGATATCTATACCGATCACAAGAATCTGAAATACTTCTTCACTCAGGCAGAGCTGAATATGAGGTAAAGGAGATGGTTAAAGCTGATCAAGTACTACGATTTGAACATTCAGTACCATCCCAGCAAGACCAACATTGTAGCAGATGCCTTAAGCAGAAAGCACTATTGCAACAATCTGATGGTTCGTGACGAACAACCCGAACTATGCGATGAACTCGAGAGACTGAAATTGGAGATCGTAGAGCAAGGCACCTGGATACATTGACAGTCAAGTACAACCAAGAGGATCGAATCAGGCAAGCTCATAAGCAATGCCCAGAACTCCAGAGGCTCAAGGGAGCAATGTGGGATGGAAAAGCGACTGACTTCAGGGTCAACGACCGAGGGACCTTATGGCTGAAAGATCGCATATGTGTACCCCAAGATCAAGAGATCCATACCGAGATACTAAGAGAGGCGCATAACTCCAAGTACGCTATACACACGGGGTGCATGAAGATGTACCAAGACCTGAAGGACCGTTTCTGGTGGAACGACATGAGAACGGACATAGCTGAATTCGTGGCTAAGTGTGACATTTGTAGAAGGATCAAGGCTGAACATCAGCGCCCTGCTGGTCTGCTGAAACCACTAGATATTCCTGTGTGGAAGGGGGATGACATTTGTATGGACTTCATAACAGGATTGCCCCAGACACAGAAGGTCAATGACTCTATATGGGTAATCGTTGATCGCTTGACCAAAGTAGCACACTTCATCCCCGTCAAAACCACTTGCACCGTGAGTCGACTGTCAGAACTGTACGTGGAAAATATCCTGAAACTACACGAGGCACCAAGAAGCATAGTGTCAGATCGAGACCCTCAATTCACCGCTAAATTCTAGCAGAGTTTGCACAAGTCTTTAGGGACTCAGCTGGATTATAGCACCGCCTTTCACCCCCAAACTGATGGACAGACTGAGAGAGTGAACCAAATACTCGAGGACTTGCTGAGGGCATGTGTGTTAGCCTACAGGAGAGATTGGGAAAAGAGTTTGTCCTATGCAAAGTTCACGTACAACAACAGCCACCAGGCCAGTTTGCAGATGTCACCCTTCGAAGCACTTTATGGCAGAAAATGCAGAACACCGCTGATGTGGTTAGAAACTGGGGAGAGATCGTATTTTGGACATGACTCAATCGTAGAAGCTAAGGAGAATGTCACCAAGGTCAGGGAGAACCTGAAGATAGCACAAAGCAGATAGAAGAGCTATGCCGACAAGAGAAGAAGAGACCTCTCGTTTGAAGTCGGAGACCACGTGTACCTGAAAGTGTCACCGCTTCGAGGCATCAAGAGATTCCATGTTAACAGGAAGCTAGCTCCCAAGTTTGTTGGACCGTACCCGATCATTCAAAGGATCAGCGAGTTGGCATACAAGTTGAAACTACTAGAAGAACTTGCTGGGATACACCTAGTTTTCCATGTTTCTCAACTACGCAAATGCTTGCGAGTGCCAGATGAGACAATACCTCCAGAGGCAGTAGACTTGCAAAAAACACTTGAGTATGTGGAGTATCCCGTAAGGATACTGGCTCGGGCAGACAAAGAGACCAGGAGGACCTCTTGCAAGGTCCTTTGGAGTAATCACACAGAACGTGAATCCACCTGGGAAAAGGAGTCCGATCTAAAGAAGAAGTACCCGCAACTTTTCGAGGACCAAGTAAACCTCTAATCTCGGGGACGAGATTCTTGTGAGCGGGGAGTCTACAACATCCTGAATTTTTCCGAAATGTTGTCAACGTGCAAAAATGTGAATTTTCAAAAACTTTTCTTGCAAGTGCCTTAACTAGTTCCAAATAGTGGTATAAGTTCTCTCCATTTCAAAATCATAGCAAATTCAACGCAACTTTATTTAAACCAAGGACTATTGAGATGTTGGTGTGATTATTTGAAGTCTCTTGGATTTAATTACAAATTATCTTGTTTGAATTTGTTGATTGGATTTTACTTTGCTTCAAAATTTTTTTGATCCAATTGAGTGGAATTTGAATTTGAATGGGTCATTCAAATTCAAATTCAAACCCTAATCACCTTAACCACCATGGGCCAAAACCCAACACACACAGCCCACCAGCCCACATGCGCACGGCCCAGCCCACCTCCCTCTTTTCTTTTCTCTCCCACCGATGCAACCCCGCGGCCCACAGGCCACAGCCGGCCCAGCCGGACGCGCCCAGGGCAGCTAACAAGTGGGACCCGCTTGTCAGCTTTCCCTTCCTCCTCTTGCCGCTCGCCCCGCAGCTCTCCTGGCTCCGCTCCGCCCTCGGCTAATATCGTCGATGAATACTACGATGAATTTATCGAGCTCCGGCATAAAGACAGAGTTCATGAGATACATGAAATATGCTGGGGCATTGGTAAGACCAAAAGACATAACCAGATATCCATAAAGTCCATATCTGGTGGAGAATGCTGTCTTTGGGATGTCGCTGGGCTTAATCTTTATCTGGTGATATCCAAAGAGAAGTTCAATTTTGGAGAATACATTAGCTCTAGCTAATTGATCGAACAAGATATCAATATGAGGAAGAGGATATCTATTTTTGATGGTTACTGCGTTGAGGGGGCGATAGTCCACACATAATCTGAGGCTATGGTCCTTTTTCTTTACAAATAAGGCTGGGCATCCCCATGGTGAAGCACTTGGATGAATAAAACCTTTATCAAGAAGGTCCTGAACTTGAACTTTTAATTCTGCCAGCTCATTGGGTGGCATACGATAGGGTCTTTTAGAGATGGGGGCTGTACCGGGTTGTAACTCTATAATAAACTCAATATCCCTATCAGGAAGCATCCCGGGCAAATCATCCGGAAAAACATCTGGGTACTCACATACGACAGGGATGTCCTCAAGCTTGATCCCTTCTATGGTATAAATGCAAGAATCGATATATTCCCGCTGTGGAAGATATAGAATAGTAGCCTTGTAATTAGGTGAGTCTATCTCAACTGCTCGGGAAGAGATATCTAATGATACTTGGTGCCTAGTCATCCAATCCATACCTAGTAGGATATCCATTCCTTCTAGGTTTAGCAAAATTAAATCTGTCTTTATCAGGTTGCTACCTATTTGAATTGGTACATATCTACAGATTTGATTTGAAGCAATTTTACTGCTAGGAGTCGCTATCTTATATGTTCCTTTAGTATGATAGAAATCCAAGCCTACTTTTGTTCCAAACATTGGATTGATAAAGCTATGGGTTGCACCGGAATCAAACAGTATAACTACAGGTTGATGGTGTATAGTGAAAGTACCCGTCATTATTGGTGCACCCTTAGGAAGTTCGGAGAGAGTTGTGAAATTCACCCTGCCTTGGCGGACTTGTATAGTTTGCTTCTTGTCTTTGCCCTTGCTCCTCGGGTTGGAAATCTGTCCTTGGAATGATTTCCTAGGATGAGGGCAATTCTTGATGAAATGCAATGAACTGCCGCAATTGAAACAATGATTGTTGTTGTTTTCCTGGTTGAACTGCGGAAAGTTCAGCCTTAATCCAAGCTGTTGCTGCTGCTGTTGAGGCTGAGGCACTGCTGGCCTGTTGAATCTAGACTGTTGAGGAGGTCTAGCTACCCATCTGCCTGACTGATTGTTCCGGGGTAGAGCTCGTGGAGATGTATTCTGGACTAACCGATACCTCGGGGGTTGAGCACTCGAGGGTCCAGTGGGTATCTTCCACTTCTTCTCAGCCCGATGGGCTGAAATACAATCTCCCTGAGTAATTGCCATGTTGACTAGTTCATTGAAGGTGTCTATCTTAACAAGATTCAATCGTTCTTTGAGCTTGGTGTTTAGGCCACGACGGAAACGATCTCACTTCTTGGCATCGGTGTTTGCATGATAACCCGCATACTGATACAGGTGATTGAAGGCCTGTGCGTACTGCATTATGGTGCGGGTTCCCTGGGTAAGAGCTAAGAATTCATTAAGCTTTCGCTCAATGAGCCCTTCAGGAATATGATGTGCCCTAAAGGCGGTCCGAAACTCTTCCCATGTGACTACATGTCCATCTGGCTGCATGGCGTAATAATGACACCAGCAAATGCGAGCAATGCCACGAAGCTGCTGTGCTGCAAAGAGTGCCTTGTTTGCTTTGGAGCATGGTGTGGACAGTAGTGCGAATTTGGACTCAGTAGTGTGGAGCCACGCATCCGCATCAAGAAGCTCTTCGATCTTATGAAAAAGTGGGGGCTGCGTGCTAAAGAAATCTTGGTAACTAGCAGAGGGATGTTCATCACGACCTCATTGCTGATGACGGAACTGGTTCTGCTGTGCCTGCACTAGCTGATCAAGGAGTTCAGTCTGTCGTGCCATTACTTCTGCTAGATTTGGTGGTGGTGGTGGCGGTTGTTGGGAACCGCTAGCCTGGTCCGTCCTGAAACCTTCAGGGGTTCCACGCGTAGCGCCAACCATGTGGTTAGTTTCGGTAGCATAGTATATATACGTCTCTCCCTATAATAGCTAGTCGAGAGATCCTATTCGTTCAAAACCTATTGAGTTAGGGTTAGCATACCTGTAGAAAAATCACATATATCATGAACCTTTCATGCCAGCACATCATGAAAGCGTTCCCAAATATTACTGTCACTTATAGAAAAAGCATCCGTACAATTCCCACCGTACAGACGATGTTAACAAACGTTACTTTCGCAACGTATTCACGGGATACCGTATAAAACAGGGGCATGAACAGCGATCACCATACCCTGTGCCTAACCATATACTCCCAATATAATCAACTTATCGTTTGGTTCGCATCATCGACGGGAAGGCCAAGCTCTCTCAGTTGGCTGAGGATCCTTACCCTCTTACCTCATCATCGAATGCGTCGTTACAGAATATAAAGTTGATTGTGCTCGAAAGTAAGTTTTTACAGAAATGCAGTGCTGGAAGTTAGAGTAGTACTATAAACATACTGTATATATATTAGTAGCTACCTAATAATTCCCATATAAACTCTTAGGGCTTTACGTACTAAGCACAATTCTTACCGAAACCAACGCACTATATTTTTTTACAAAATACTTTGTTGGTCCAGTTTTATTCTAAAAATATTTTTAAGGTCAATCGTATCTCCAGTGTACACTTGTTAGCTCTGATACCAGTCTGTGGCAGAACCGCTTGAATTATTCCGGCTCAAGTGCGCAGATCATTGCTATACAGGCGATATGACCTCAACGCACTTCAAACGGAATAACCCAATGGTCTATCGGGTAACGTCCCGATGAAACCACCAGATTCCGGATCGTCCAAGCGTACCTCGCACGAAGGCGAATCCAGAGATACAATCACCGTTACATTTTTACAACATAGTCATAGTAGTTATTACAAACCGGTTTCTAGTAGAGTACTGCAAACCTAACTGAAACAAATTTATACAGACATTGTTTGAAAATTTCAAGTCTTAATGAACATTATTCAAAGATGGCAGCGGAAAAGATACAACAACGTGACTACTCATCGCAAAGAAGGCACCATACTTAGCCCAAAGCATGGCGTCATTCGGAAGGGTCATTGCCGGCCGGGGACGGATCCCATTCCACGGACCAGCCAGGCGGTAAAGTGCAGGGCCAAGGAGAACTAGCAACTGAGTCCTCAAATGGCATACCTGAAAAACCACATTACTAGCAAGGCTGAGTATACTAATACTCAGCAAGGCTTACCCGTCAATTAGGTATACTTAGCCCATAACTAGACCATGAGGGTTGAAACGCTCTAGGTTTCTTTTGCTGAAAAAGAACAAAGAGTATGTCCTTATTTCCATATTTTAGCTTTCAGATTCTAGTTCAATTAGCCATTCTAAGTGAGCATCTAGACAAGCAAGTTAGGTATTAAATCATACATCAATATTATTCCACCAACTGTTGCTCTTGTTACTCAATGTGGCAGAAGTATCAAGCAGTCTCAATCACCGCAAGAAACGGACGATTCCTAAATCGAATTTCATAACCTTGCAAGGGATCCTAACTCACACGCTTAGAAACTTTCCTTTCTGGGCAACCATTCCCCTCATATTCCGGGTCGTGGATCAGCGCCACCACAAGCGACTGCAGGACCATACGCACATCCAATGTGCGGGACGTACATCTACAGCGTGACTGTATGACCGTACTCTTGTCTGCTATGCAGAACGTACTTCCACACATTGGTGCGTGTGTACATAAAATAAAATTCGAGTGGTGGGGGATATGTCCACTTGCCGGGCCAATCAGGTACTAGGCTTACCGCGTACCACATTTACGGTATGTGGCTAGTACTTTCAAACGCTTGACCACCACTACCACACACTGCGGCCTTATCAAATTGATCAACACAGATGGGGTACTGTTCCATGTCATGGTACTGCACATAACCCCGTCCGTGATCCTTATAGTGATTGCAAAATAGTAAACAATCAACTCCTATATCGCGCGAGTGACAGGAAATCACTCGACTTCTGCCGGTCCTATTAGCAGAGCATCTACTCAATAAGGACTTGAAAACATTACGTAGGTTCCTAGGTTTCATGCAACTAGGGCTTCATAACAATTAATAGAACTTAATGCACAGATAGATATATAACAATATAAGTGCATAATTTAAAATACTGGGTTATGCACCGGGGCTTGCCTTCACTGATGAGGCTAGGGTCAGTGATGTCAGTGTGGCAGAACCAACCTGAATTATACCGGCTCAAGTACGCGAGTCAACTCTAGAGGGCTCCAACGTGCTTCAAACGGTATAATCCCTTGGCCTGTCGGGTAACGTCCCGATAAACCACCGATACACAGGATCCAATAAGGTTACCTCACACGAAGGTGAGTCCAGAGATACAATCACCATCACATTTTACATCATAGAGAATTACATTATAAGAATTTCCAAAAGAAGTATGAAGTTTCAAATCTAGAGAAAAGATTTCCAACCATTAAAGCTATGGTTTTTGGCAGCGGAAAACATACGCGACGATTACAACACGTCGTTAAGACGGACGTCATGCTAAGCCCAGGCACGACATCACTCGGTATCCCAAAGTTTGGTCGGGGACAGATCCCATTCCTCGGACCAATCTTCTGGAAGAGCACAGGGCCAAGACAGGGGAAGAGTAGGATCTTCAAAGGCTTTACCTGAAAAACATAAAACTAGCAAGTCTGAGTATACTAATACTCAGCAAGGCTTACCCGGGATTGGGTATACTTTAGCCCGTAACTAGACTCATGCGAGCATTGTAGAGGCTCTGGGTTTATTTTCAGCTGAAAAGCAATAAAGAGTATGAACTATTTTCAAGTTTTAGCTTTCAGATTCTAGCTTGATTAGTCATTCTAGGTTAGCACCTACATTAAACAAGCAAGGTAGTGATTATCATCCATCAAGATTATCCATCATTAGTTCCATTTCTTACTCAATGTGGTAAAAGGGATAAGCAGTCTCAAGCATCGTGAGAGGCGGACGATTCGAATCGAATTTTTAACCTTGCAAGGTAAACCTAACACACACGCTTGGGAATACCGGCAGGGCGTTCCGAAGCAACCGTTTACCTTTCATTCCGACTCGTGGGCAGGCCACCACAAGCGACTTGCAGGACCGTACGCACATCACTCGTGCAGGACATACGTCTGTAGCGCGACTACAAAACCCGTATTCCTGTCTGCCATGCAGAACGTACTCCCACAGGTCGGTGCGTGTGAACATAACATAAAGATCGAGTGGTGGAAATATACCCACTTGCCGGGCCGATCGGTTACTAGGCTTACCGCTTTACCATATTTCGCGGCATGTGGCTAGTACTGTTCAAACGCTTAGCCACCACTACCACACATATCGACCTTATCAACTTTTAACAAAACAGACAGGGTAAACTTCCAGGTCATGATACAGCACATGACCCTGTCCGTCATTCTTATAGTGGTTGCAGAAATGTAAACATGCAATTCCTATGTCGCGCGAGTGACAGGAAATCACTCGACTTCTACCGGTCCTATTAGCGGAGCATCTATCCGATAAGGACTCGGGAGCATTACATTGGATTCCTAGGATTCATGCATCTAGGGTTTCACTTCAATTCCTAGACTTAATGCAAAATATAATATAGATAGACATAGATTGCAGTGTAAATAAAGTAGTGGGATATGACCGGGGCTTGCCTTTACTGGTGAGACTGAAGTCAGAGATGTTAGTGTTGTTATCTTCCGAACTTGGTTCGGAGCTTCCGATATTCCCTTGATGACATCCACTTGGTCTTCAGAAACATCCTCTACAGACTCCGGGAAGATCTCGTAAGTACCGTTGCCGAAGTAATCGTATCTACATGCGATGCAACATTTCATTTAAAGCGTGCACATAACACTACCTTACTTCATAATACAATTGCAATCTAGCATTCATATAACACACTATTCACCTAACAACCAAAAAGATCTGAAACTAAACTTAGATAGAGCTTTAAGAGGACATCTAATTATGATCGGCTACTTGTTGAAGATTGCAACAGAGCCGATTGGAAACAACAAGGGTTTAGCCGATGGAAAGGTGCATCGGATTCCTAGATGATGGATGAAAGTATCGATTACCTTGGCAGAAGGATGATTCCTAGAGCAATCGTGTTTTAACTGAGATGTGCTTAGGTGTTATTCTAGGTAACTAAGTGTGGTTGTATCGGCTCGATTACGTCAACACAACAATTAAGTAACGTATAGCCGAATGGAGTGTGGTTAAGGGTATATGACCGATAAGTATAAAGCCGATCTCTCAGTCGATAGATCGACTGATAGAAGTGTGTGGATATGAATGGGGAAGCTAAGGATCGATCGGCTGTGTTGACCGATACGGAAAAGCAACCAAAAATTGGTTTGGGTCGGCCGATTGGCAAGAACCCTAAGATCGTGTGTGCACCTCAGATTGATCGGCTATGTGATAGCCGATGTAGGACGGAATAACAGAATGTTACCGGCAGTAGCCGATATTAAAAAGATAACAACCGTTCCAGCTAACCAGCCGATGGTAGAAACATTTTACAAGAAATACATCGGCTGACAACTGTTACGCAGAAACATCATAGACTTAAAGAAAATAGATCTTAAGTGGCTAGGTTGATAACCTGCCACTGAAGTATAGTTGTCGAAACATATTAGTTAAGCAATAGATGCACACGAACTAACAAGAATCTATATACGGCAAGGAACTTAAGGAAACAGCAATCAAGACGAGGATAACGTCTTGACGGTAGGGATATGAGCGTTTGTGTGATATATTAACTAATTACTACACTTTTCCACCTGAACCATACATCCTATGATTTATCTTTCAGCTAAAACACATGCATACAATATATGGTACAAACAAAGCATTCATTCCCTAACATTTAACCTAGACCACAGATCAAAACTTTCAATTCAAGAGCATAACACAAACTTGTAACTGTTCACTGATTTGAAACAAAGAAAGTTTTGAAAATTTTACAAAGGACACCCTAGAACTTTCTAAAACATAACAATCAAGTCCCTGGTCCGGGAAAAAACAGTTATCAGGAAGTTAACGACGATATTCCGGCAAAGGAATCGCCAGCATTAGAAAAGTTCAGCAGGTCAGGGCAAACCTTGGTTAAGGAGAAGAACAGACGGAAAGTGATTTTCCATGGCGAACAAAGTTGGCGATGGGAAGAGCTCGATGAGAGGGTTCACGAGCTTTCTTGAGGTGTTGTGGTCTTGCCCGGCGATCGACGAAGATTAGGAGCTGCTGGATGTCATGAATCCCTGGGACGAAAAGATAGAGCCGGATTGGTTCGTTATACTATCTCTTCCGCGAACCTTAGAGTTTCCTTGTCCACGGACTGAACTTCCTTTGTTCACATACTCTTAGCTCTTGCTCTGCTCGCACGTGGCCTGTCATCTTGCACGCGCTCACGCTTACGGAATCGAGCCAAGCCGGCCACCAGTAGAACACTCTCGCTCGCATCCGCGGATGTGCTAGTCCAAATCCGTTCGGACCTTCGTCTTCGCTTTGCCACCTTTCCTCCGGCTCGCCGTGCCATAACTGTTCTTCCGCTTTCACAAAGACCGAGGTCTGTCCGCATCAGGGCCGCGCCTTTCGTTGTCTTCTCCTCAACGGCTTCCGACGTCCTCCAAACGCGACCCTGCTGTTCCTGTGCGAATCTGCCCTGCACGCTGTGCAGCTGCTCCTCCGCTTCCAGTTGCCTAACCTGTGTTCGCCCGGCCTTGCCGCATCACTCTCGTGCTCACACACGCGTGTTCGCGCCACCTGGGCCTACTCCTGCCTCGGCCAAGCCACTCACACGCGCGCGCCAATCGCGCCTCCAGCACCCTCCGCGCGCGCTCCGCTCAACACCTGTCCACACCTCCCACTTCCGTACGCCATCACTTGCACGCTCGCGCCACCCGCTCGGCGTCGCTCGCGTTCCTGCCGTTCCAGCACCTGCCGCGCGCGCCAATCCCACGCGCCCACGCTTCTGCTCCGCCGCGCACGAACTGCTCTACTCGTGCGCCCGCATCTGCCGCACCTTCGTCGGCCTGCCGCCGCGCTTGAGCCAGTGCGCCCCAGCCCTAAGCCGCTGTCGCACCGAGTCGGTAACTGCCGCTTGCGCCGTGCACTTGTTCCACTCAGACCTACACTGCTCCTCTTCCTCCTGAGCCGACGCGCCGCGACCTGGTGCCGCAGCTACCCGCGCCGGCCGTGCACCGGCCTCCAGCGCCGCCCGCAGAGCCACTCGCTCCCACGCGCCGCAACCACCTGCTGCCGCGCCGCAAGCACCCGCACGTCGCTCCGCTTCCGCGCGCCACCCGAGCCAGCGCCGCTGCCGCCCGCCTCCCGCGACGCCCGCGCGCGCACCTGCGACCGCCACCAGCCCGCACGGCCGCTTGCCGCTGCTGGGCCCGCTGCCCCCTGCGCCCACGCCAACGCCCCGCCTGGGCCGCACCTCCAGCCGCTCGGGCCCCGCCGTGCGCCGCTGGCCCGCGCACGCTGCTCCTCCCGCTGTACCGTGGCCCGCACCGCGCTGCGCGCTGCCCGCATGCGCCCGCTACCGCGCCTCCTCGCGCAGCGCCGCCCCGCCTGGCCCCCATGCGCCGCCAGCCGTCCAAGCCGCCGCTCCGAGCCCGCCTGCCGCACGCGCCTGGAGCCGGCTCGCCCGCCTGGGCGCCGCCTCGCCAGTGCTTCGCTTGCTGCTGCAGCTCGCCCCGCGAGCCGTTCTGCCGCTCGGGCCTGCCTGTTTGAGCTGAGGAGAGAGAGAGAGGGGAGAAAGAGGCAGAGAACACGAGATGCGGCTGCCAGTGGAGAAAGGGAAGAAGGAGACGGCAGGGAACGGTTAAGGCAGAGGGAGAAGAAAAACAGAGAAGAAAGGGAATTGGAACTTCCCAAGGACTTAAGCGCAAAATCAGAAAATTGCAGGGACCTATTTGTAAAGTAAAATTTTCCATCGATCTAAAACCCGAATGAAGAAATGCCCAAAACGAAAGTTGGAGAGTTTTTCAAACTCTACAACATTGCTTTAGGGCTCAAGTTCAAAAACTCGAAACTTATATTTTTACACGTGCATTTTTGAACAAAAGTTGGATTTGTATTGTGTTTGTCCTAAAGAATGAAATTTTATAAAATTCAGGACCTAAATGCAAACATTTATGACACGTCATGATGACGGGATAGACTCGTCATGATGACTTGCACTTTTACACTCTAGTCCTGAGTAAATTTAAAAGTTACTTTTGTATATCAAACATTTGCATAAAAGGACTTGTACTTTTATAAAATTACACAAACACCCTTGTTTTTACCATTTTACCCATAATTTTTACACACTTCAACATACATATTTCAATTGAAACTTTTGGATAAATATATATTTTTACAAGACATAAAGTAAGAAAAATATATTTCTCTTATTTTGAAATTACCCTAATCCAAATACATTTTGCAAAAACAACCCTAGGTTTTTCTGTAATTACAAAAATACCCTTTTTACTTGCACTTCAAATTGTCAAAAGCTTCACACAATCACACACAAGCTTTACACTCAACAAACACATATTTCACACTAACAAAATATATGTCTAACATTACAAGTACACGAACTGTCACAACCCTCCTCCCTAAAAAGAATCTCGTCCCGAGATTCGGACGAAAGGCTCTAAGGGGAAGAGAAGTGAATCACACACCAAAAGTGGCAAAAGCAATCACACCAGAGAAGATTAAGGTTGATGATGAGAGCATGACAAGATGAGTATAACGAGAGCATGAAGAGATTGTACATAGATGAGTTTGACGAAAGAAGAGAGGAAAAAGGTGATCAATTTCTCATAGAGTTAAGATCATCACCTGATGATGATAAATGTCGATGACATTCATCATGAAACTCATGGATAGCAAGCGAGAATAATTTGAGAGATTGATAAGTGATGTTTGAAACATTTCTGCTCAGAGTTTGTTACCTGAATAATTTTAGATGATGTTATTGCAAAACATGCCTATTTAGACCGATGTAATCAAGGGATAATGACAAAATGCTCTACTCCGAGTGCAATGATAGTGCAACATGAGGATGAGGAATCCCATGCGCGACCGAGATGATGCATATGACACAATGCAATTACCATGATGTTGACCAAATGATGCATACATTATGATGTAAGGATGATGATATTTGCAATGTATGCACGTATGAAATGCCCCGTATGAGTTGATGATGCATATGACTCGCACTCCACAACCGTTCTCTCGTAACTAACACCTGGGTAGTACTATATCCTTAGACAAGGATTAGAAGTTAGGATACTAGTAAGGTTGCATAAGAAGAGTTTGCAGTGGGGTTACGTCACATGGACCTAGTCACCAGTGCGCTCCTAATGGCTCAATCATGTGACTGCAGTGCACATGAGGCCTTAGGTTCCGACACGGCATCATGGTCATGTGATTAAACACCACCACAAAGAAGAAATAGCAACCCTATAGTGTCAACAGCAACAAGGTAGGTCTTAATAGACCCAAGATAACCTGAAGTTGTATCGGAGGCACACTCGTTAGTTAGTCTACGGGTTGTTGATGACGATGCAACACCATGCACTGACCAAAGATGGTATATGTTATGATGCATAACTTTTGCCCTAAATCTTTTTATTTTACTCAAAATCATCTGAGCAAAAATTGAAGGTACAGCTCTCAGATGTTGTAACCAGATTAATCAACGATATAAGGTACAACACCAAGAGAGGATAGATAGATCACTAGATGATGGATTGAAGGGTTTGATGATAACCACCAAGGTTTAACCATCAAAGGAGAAGTTCAATGGTTCTGCCGAAACAGATTTAAAGCAAAATCAAGGATTTGATTTGGCTGTTAAGCTAAGATCGGTGATAGGGTTCAAACAAAGCCCAATTCACCTGATTCACAAAAGACTTTCTTAACTCTAAGATAGCCTAACAGATTACATTAACTCCCACAACACAAAGTCAAAACAGGCATTCAGATACAAGCACATGTTTCAGTACAACAATATAACAAACAAGGCAATCAAACCAATCGAAAATGTCAGGATGCATGCACGTTCTACACGTCCTCACAAACAAAAATAACTGCCAAGTAATCTTGGTCTTACGTAGTTAGTTACGGTGGCATCATATAGATACGTCTCTCCCTATAATATCTAGTCGATAGTCCTAACCGTTCAGAACCTATCGAATCGTGGTTAGCATTCCTGCAGAAAACACAATATGTATATACTGAACCTTTCATGCTAGCATGTCATGAAAGCGTCCCCAATCATTACTGTTCACTATAGAAACAGCATCTGTACAATTACCGCCGTACAGACAACGTTAACATACGTTATCGAAATAACGTATTCACGGGGGTACCGTAAAATGCGGGGGTATGCTCTGCGATCGCCATACCCTGCGCCGAACCATATACTCCCAATATAATCAACCTAAGTTGGTATATTGGCAGCATCTCAAGTAGGCCACTGCTTGAGAAACAGCGTTCGGTTCGCATCACCGACGGGAAGGCCAAGCTCCCTCAGTTGGCTGAGGATCCTTACCTCCTTACCTCACCATCGAAGATGTCGTTACAGAATATAAGGTTGGGTTGTGCATGAATTTAAGTTTTGACAGAAAAGTAATGCTGGTAGTTAGAGTTATATATATACTATAGCCACCTCTAATTCCCTCATAAGCATTACCCTAGGGCTTTACGTACTAAGCATAATCCTTAACGGATCCAACGTAGTTTTGCCAAATACTTTGTTGGTCAAATTTTTATACTGAAAACATTTTTAAGGTAAAATGTATCTCCAGGGTAACCTTATAGCTCTGATACCAGCTGTGGCAGAACCAACCTGAATTATACCGGCTCAAGTACGCGAGTCCACTCCAGAGGGCTCCAACGTGCTTCAAACGGTATAATCCCTTGGCCTGTCGGGTAACATCCCGATAAACCACCGATACACAGGATCCAATAAGGTTACCTCACACGAAGGTGAGTCCAGAGATACAATCACCATCACATTTTACATCATAGAGAATTACATTATAAGAATTTCCAAAAGAAGTATGAAGTTTCAAATCTAGAGAAAAGATTTCCAACCATTAAAGCTATGGTTTTTGGCAGCGGAAAACATACGCGACGATTACAACACGTCGTTAAGACGGACGTCATGCTAAGCCCAGGCACGACATCACTCGGTATCCCAAAGTTTGGTCGGGGACGGATCCCATTCCTCGGACCAATCTTCTGGAAGAGCACAGGGCCAAGACAGGGGAAGAGTAGGATCTTCAAAGGCTTTACCTGAAAAACATAAAACTAGCAAGTCTGAGTATACTAATACTCAGCAAGGCTTACCCGGGATTGGGTATACTTTAGCCCGTAACTAGACTCATGCGAGCATTGTAGAGGCTCTGGGTTTATTTTCAGCTGAAAAGCAATAAAGAGTATGAACTATTTTCAAGTTTTAGCTTTCAGATTCTAGCTTGATTAGTCATTCTAGGTTAGCACCTACATTAAACAAGCAAGGTAGTGATTATCATCCATCAAGATTATCCATCATTAGTTCCATTTCTTACTCAATGTGGTAAAAGGGATAAGCAGTCTCAAGCATCGTGAGAGGCGGACGATTCGAATCGAATTTTTAACCTTGCAAGGTAAACCTAACACACACGCTTGGGAATACCGGCAGGGCGTTCCGAAGCAACCGTTTACCTTTCATTCCGACTCGTGGGCAGGCCACCACAAGCGACTTGCAGGACCGTACGCACATCACTCGTGCAGGACATACGTCTGTAGCGCGACTACAAAACCCGTATTCCTGTCTGCCATGCAGAACGTACTCCCACAGGTCGGTGCGTGTGAACATAACATAAAGATCGAGTGGTGGAAATATACCCACTTGCCGGGCCGATCGGTTACTAGGCTTACCGCTTTACCATATTTCGCGGCATGTGGCTAGTACTGTTCAAACGCTTAGCCACCACTACCACACATATCGACCTTATCAACTTTTAACAAAACAGACAGGGTAAACTTCCAGGTCATGATACAGCACATGACCCTGTCCGTCATTCTTATAGTGGTTGCAGAAATGTAAACATGCAATTCCTATGTCGCGCGAGTGACAGGAAATCACTCGACTTCTACCGGTCCTATTAGTGGAGCATCTATCCGATAAGGACTCGGGAGCATTACATTGGATTCCTAGGATTCATGCATCTAGGGTTTCACTTCAATTCCTAGACTTAATGCAAAATATAATATAGATAGACATAGATTGCAGTGTAAATAAAGTAGTGGGATATGACCGGGGCTTGCCTTTACTGGTGAGACTGAAGTCAGAGATGTTAGTGTTGTTATCTTCCGAACTTGGTTCGGAGCTTCCGATATTCCCTTGATGACATCCACTTGGTCTTCAGAAACATCCTCTACAGACTCCGGGAAGATCTCGTAAGTACCGTTGCCGAAGTAATCGTATCTACATGCGATGCAACATTTCATTTAAAGCGTGCACATAACACTACCTTACTTCATAATACAATTGCAATCTAGCATTCATATAACACACTATTCACCTAACAACCAAAAAGATCTGAAACTAAACTTAGATAGAGCTTTAAGAGGACATCTAATTATGATCGGCTACTTGTTGAAGATTGCAACAGAGCCGATTGGAAACAACAAGGGTTTAGCCGATGGAAAGGTGCATCAGATTCCTAGATGATGGATGAAAGTATCGATTACCTTGGCAGAAGGATGATTCCTAGAGCAATCGTGTTTTAACTGAGATGTGCTTAGGTGTTATTCTAGGTAACTAAGTGTGGTTGTATCGGCTCGATTACGTCAACACAACAATTAAGTAACGTATAGCCGAATGGAGTGTGGTTAAGGGTATATGACCGATAAGTATAAAGCCGATCTCTCAGTCGATAGATCGACTGATAGAAGTGTATGGATATGAATGGGGAAGCTAAGGATCGATCGGCTGTGTTGACCGATACGGAAAAGCAACCAAAAATTGGTTTGGGTCGGCCGATTGGCAAGAACCCTAAGATCGTGTGTGCACCTCAGATTGATCGGCTATGTGATAGCCGATGTAGGACGGAATAACAGAATGTTACCGGCAGTAGCCGATATTAAAAAGATAACAACCGTTCCAGCTAACCAGCCGATGGTAGAAACATTTTACAAGAAATACATCGGCTGACAACTGTTACGCAGAAACATCATAGACTTAAAGAAAATAGATCTTAAGTGGCTAGGTTGATAACCTGCCACTGAAGTATAGTTGTCGAAACATATTAGTTAAGCAATAGATGCACACGAACTAACAAGAATCTATATACGGCAAGGAACTTAAGGAAACAGCAATCAAGACGAGGATAACGTCTTGACGGTAGGGATATGAGCGTTTGTGTGATATATTAACTAATTACTACACTTTTCCACCTGAACCATACATCCTATGATTTATCTTTCAGCTAAAACACATGCATACAATATATGGTACAAACAAAGCATTCATTCCCTAACATTTAACCTAGACCACAGATCAAAACTTTCAATTCAAGAGCATAACACAAACTTGTAACTGTTAACTGATTTGAAACAAAGAAAGTTTTGAAAATTTTACAAAGGACACCCTAGAACTTTCTAAAACATAACAATCAAGTCCCTGGTCCGGGAAAAAACAGTTATCAGGAAGTTAACGACGATATTCCGGCAAAGGAATCGCCAGCATTAGAAAAGTTCAGCAGGTCAGGGCAAACCTTGGTTAAGGAGAAGAACAGACGGAAAGTGATTTTCCATGGCGAACAAAGTTGGCGATGGGAAGAGCTCGATGAGAGGGTTCACGAGCTTTCTTGAGGTGTTGTGGTCTTGCCCGGCGATCGACGAAGATTAGGAGCTGCTGGATGTCATGAATCCCTGGGACGAAAAGATAGAGCCGGATTGGTTCGTTATACTATCTCTTCCGCGAACCTTAGAGTTTCCTTGTCCACGGACTGAACTTCCTTTGTTCACATACTCTTAGCTCTTGCTCTGCTCGCACGTGGCCTGTCATCTTGCACGCGCTCACGCTTACGGAATCGAGCCAAGCCGGCCACCAGTAGAACACTCTCGCTCGCATCCGCGGATGTGCTAGTCCAAATCCGTTCGGACCTTCGTCTTCGCTTTGCCACCTTTCCTCCGGCTCGCCGTGCCATAACTGTTCTTCCGCTTTCACAAAGACCGAGGTCTGTCCGCATCAGGGCCGCGCCTTTCGTTGTCTTCTCCTCAACGGCTTCCGACGTCCTCCAAACGCGACCCTGCTGTTCCTGTGCGAATCTGCCCTGCACGCTGTGCAGCTGCTCCTCCGCTTCCAGTTGCCTAACCTGTGTTCGCCCGGCCTTGCCGCATCACTCTCGTGCTCACACACGCGTGTTCGCGCCACCTGGGCCTACTCCTGCCTCGGCCAAGCCACTCACACGCGCGCGCCAATCGCGCCTCCAGCACCCTCCGCGCGCGCTCCGCTCAACACCTGTCCACACCTCCCACTTCCGTACGCCATCACTTGCACGCTCGCGCCACCCGCTCGGCGTCGCTCGCGTTCCTGCCGTTCCAGCACCTGCCGCGCGCGCCAATCCCACGCGCCCACGCTTCTGCTCCGCCGCGCACGAACTGCTCTACTCGTGCGCCCGCATCTGCCGCACCTTCGTCGGCCTGCCGCCGCGCTTGAGCCAGTGCGCCCCAGCCCTAAGCCGCTGTCGCACCGAGTCGGTAACTGCCGCTTGCGCCGTGCACTTGTTCCACTCAGACCTACACTGCTCCTCTTCCTCCTGAGCCGACGCGCCGCGACCTGGTGCCGCAGCTACCCGCGCCGGCCGTGCACCGGCCTCCAGCGCCGCCCGCAGAGCCACTCGCTCCCACGCGCCGCAACCACCTGCTGCCGCGCCGCAAGCACCCGCACGTCGCTCCGCTTCCGCGCGCCACCCGAGCCAGCGCCGCTGCCGCCCGCCTCCCGCGACGCCCGCGCGCGCACCTGCGACCGCCACCAGCCCGCACGGCCGCTTGCCGCTGCTGGGCCCGCTGCCCCCTGCGCCCACGCCAACGCCCCGCCTGGGCCGCACCTCCAGCCGCTCGGGCCCCGCCGTGCGCCGCTGGCCCGCGCACGCTGCTCCTCCCGCTGTACCGTGGCCCGCACCGCGCTGCGCGCTGCCCGCATGCGCCCGCTACCGCGCCTCCTTGCGCAGCGCCGCCCCGCCTGGCCCCCATGCGCCGCCAGCCGTCCAAGCCGCCGCTCCGAGCCCGCCTGCCGCACGCGCCTGGAGCCGGCTCGCCCGCCTGGGCGCCGCCTCGCCAGTGCTTCGCTTGCTGCTGCAGCTCGCCCCGCGAGCCGTTCTGCCGCTTGGGCCTGCCTGTTTGAGCTGAGGAGAGAGAGAGAGGGGAGAAAGAGGCAGAGAACACGAGATGCGGCTGCCAGTGGAGAAAGGGAAGAAGGAGACGGCAGGGAACGGATAAGGCAGAGGGAGAAGAAAAACAGAGAAGAAAGGGAATTGGAACTTCCCAAGGACTTAAGCGCAAAATCAGAAAATTGCAGGGACCTATTTGTAAAGTAAAATTTTCCATCGATCTAAAACCCGAATGAAGAAATGCCCAAAACGAAAGTTGGAGAGTTTTTCAAACTCTACAACATTGCTTTAGGGCTCAAGTTCAAAAACTCGAAACTTATATTTTTACACGTGCATTTTTGAACAAAAGTTGGATTTGTATTGTGTTTGTCCTAAAGAATGAAATTTTATAAAATTCAGGACCTAAATGCAAACATTTATGACACGTCATGATGACGGGATAGACTCGTCATGATGACTTGCACTTTTACACTCTAGTCCTGAGTAAATTTAAAAGTTACTTTTGTATATCAAACATTTGCATAAAAGGACTTGTACTTTTATAAAATTACACAAACACCCTTGTTTTTACCATTTTACCCATAATTTTTACACACTTCAACATACATATTTCAATTGAAACTTTTGGATAAATATATATTTTTACAAGACATAAAGTAAGAAAAATATATTTCTCTTATTTTGAAATTACCCTAATCCAAATACATTTTGCAAAAACAACCCTAGGTTTTTCTGTAATTACAAAAATACCCTTTTTACTTGCACTTCAAATTGTCAAAAGCTTCACACAATCACACACAAGCTTTACACTCAACAAACACATATTTCACACTAACAAAATATATGTCTAACATTACAAGTACACGAACTGTCACAACCCTCCTCCCTAAAAAGAATCTCGTCCCGAGATTCGGACGAAAGGCTCTAAGGGGAAGAGAAGTGAATCACACACCAAAAGTGGCAAAAGCAATCACACCAGAGAAGATTAAGGTTGATGATGAGAGCATGACAAGATGAGTATAACGAGAGCATGAAGAGATTGTACATAGATGAGTTTGACGAAAGAAGAGAGGAAAAAGGTGATCAATTTCTCATAGAGTTAAGATCATCACCTGATGATGATAAATGTCGACGACATTCATCATGAAACTCATGGATAGCAAGCGAGAATAATTTGAGAGATTGATAAGTGATGTTTGAAACATTTCTGCTCAGAGTTTGTTACCTGAATAATTTTAGATGATGTTATTGCAAAACATGCCTATTTAGACCGATGTAATCAAGGGATAATGACAAAATGCTCTACTCCGAGTGCAATGATAGTGCAACATGAGGATGAGGAATCCCATGCGCGACCGAGATGATGCATATGACACAATGCAATTACCATGATGTTGACCAAATGATGCATACATTATGATGTAAGGATGATGATATTTGCAATGTATGCACGTATGAAATGCCCCGCATGAGTTGATGATGCATATGACTCGCACTCCACAACCGTTCTCTCGTAACTAACACCTGGGTAGTACTATATCCTTAGACAAGGATTAGAAGTTAGGATACTAGTAAGGTTGCATAAGAAGAGTTTGCAGTGGGGTTACGTCACATGGACCTAGTCACCAGTGCGCTCCTAATGGCTCAATCATGTGACTGCAGTGCACATGAGGCCTTAGGTTCCGACACGGCATCATGGTCATGTGATTAAACACCACCACAAAGAAGAAATAGCAACCCTATAGTGTCAACAGCAACAAGGTAGGTCTTAATAGACCCAAGATAACCTGAAGTTGTATCGGAGGCACACTCGTTAGTTAGTCTACGGGTTGTTGATGACGATGCAACACCATGCACTGACCAAAGATGGTATATGTTATGATGCATAACTTTTGCCCTAAATCTTTTTATTTTACTCAAAATCATCTGAGCAAAAATTGAAGGTACAGCTCTCAGATGTTGTAACCAGATTAATCAACGATATAAGGTACAACACCAAGAGAGGATAGATAGATCACTAGATGATGGATTGAAGGGTTTGATGATAACCACCAAGGTTTAACCATCAAAGGAGAAGTTCAATGGTTCTGCCGAAACAGATTTAAAGCAAAATCAAGGATTTGATTTGGCTGTTAAGCTAAGATCGGTGATAGGGTTCAAACAAAGCCCAATTCACCTGATTCACAAAAGACTTTCTTAACTCTAAGATAGCCTAACAGATTACATTAACTCCCACAACACAAAGTCAAAACAGGCATTCAGATACAAGCACATGTTTCAGTACAACAATATAACAAACAAGGCAATCAAACCAATCGAAAATGTCAGGATGCATGCACGTTCTACACGTCCTCACAAACAAAAATAACTGCCAAGTAATCTTGGTCTTACGTAGTTAGTTACGGTGGCATCATATAGATACGTCTCTCCCTATAATATCTAGTCGATAGTCCTAACCGTTCAGAACCTATCGAATCGTGGTTAGCATTCCTGCAGAAAACACAATATGTATATACTGAACCTTTCATGCTAGCATGTCATGAAAGCGTCCCCAATCATTACTGTTCACTATAGAAACAGCATCTGTACAATTACCGCCGTACAGACAACGTTAACATACGTTATCGAAATAACGTATTCACGGGGGTACCGTAAAATGCGGGGGTATGCTCTGCGATCGCCATACCCTGCGCCGAACCATATACTCCCAATATAATCAACCTAAGTTGGTATATTGGCAGCATCTCAAGTAGGCCACTGCTTGAGAAACAGCGTTCGGTTCGCATCACCGACGGGAAGGCCAAGCTCCCTCAGTTGGCTGAGGATCCTTACCTCCTTACCTCACCATCGAAGATGTCGTTACAGAATATAAGGTTGGGTTGTGCATGAATTTAAGTTTTGACAGAAAAGTAATGCTGGTAGTTAGAGTTATATATATACTATAGCCACCTCTAATTCCCTCATAAGCATTACCCTAGGGCTTTACGTACTAAGCATAATCCTTAACGGATCCAACGTAGTTTTGCCAAATACTTTGTTGGTCAAATTTTTATACTGAAAACATTTTTAAGGTAAAATGTATCTCCAGGGTAACCTTATAGCTCTGATACCAGCTGTGGCAGAACCAACCTGAATTATACCGGCTCAAGTACGCGAGTCCACTCCAGAGGGCTCCAACGTGCTTCAAACGGTATAATCCCTTGGCCTGTCGGGTAACATCCCGATAAACCACCGATACACAGGATCCAATAAGGTTACCTCATACGAAGGTGAGTCCAGAGATACAATCACCATCACATTTTACATCATAGAGAATTACATTATAAGAATTTCCAAAAGAAGTATGAAGTTTCAAATCTAGAGAAAAGATTTCCAACCATTAAAGCTATGGTTTTTGGCAGCGGAAAACATACGCGACGATTACAACACGTCGTTAAGACGGACGTCATGCTAAGCCCAGGCACGACATCACTCGGTATCCCAAAGTTTGGTCGGGGACGGATCCCATTCCTCGGACCAATCTTCTGGAAGAGCACAGGGCCAAGACAGGGGAAGAGTAGGATCTTCAAAGGCTTTACCTGAAAAACATAAAACTAGCAAGTCTGAGTATACTAATACTCAGCAAGGCTTACCCGGGATTGGGTATACTTTAGCCCGTAACTAGACTCATGCGAGCATTGTAGAGGCTCTGGGTTTATTTTCAGCTGAAAAGCAATAAAGAGTATGAACTATTTTCAAGTTTTAGCTTTCAGATTCTAGCTTGATTAGTCATTCTAGGTTAGCACCTACATTAAACAAGCAAGGTAGTGATTATCATCCATCAAGATTATCCATCATTAGTTCCATTTCTTACTCAATGTGGTAAAAGGGATAAGCAGTCTCAAGCATCGTGAGAGGCGGACGATTCGAATCGAATTTTTAACCTTGCAAGGTAAACCTAACACACACGCTTGGGAATACCGGCAGGGCGTTCCGAAGCAACCGTTTACCTTTCATTCCGACTCGTGGGCAGGCCACCACAAGCGACTTGCAGGACCGTACGCACATCACTCGTGCAGGACATACGTCTGTAGCGCGACTACAAAACCCGTATTCCTGTCTGCCATGCAGAACGTACTCCCACAGGTCGGTGCGTGTGAACATAACATAAAGATCGAGTGGTGGAAATATACCCACTTGCCGGGCCGATCGGTTACTAGGCTTACCGCTTTACCATATTTCGCGGCATGTGGCTAGTACTGTTCAAACGCTTAGCCACCACTACCACACATATCGACCTTATCAACTTTTAACAAAACAGACAGGGTAAACTTCCAGGTCATGATACAGCACATGACCCTGTCCGTCATTCTTATAGTGGTTGCAGAAATGTAAACATGCAATTCCTATGTCGCGCGAGTGACAGGAAATCACTCGACTTCTACCGGTCCTATTAGCGGAGCATCTATCCGATAAGGACTCGGGAGCATTACATTGGATTCCTAGGATTCATGCATCTAGGGTTTCACTTCAATTCCTAGACTTAATGCAAAATATAATATAGATAGACATAGATTGCAGTGTAAATAAAGTAGTGGGATATGACCGGGGCTTGCCTTTACTGGTGAGACTGAAGTCAGAGATGTTAGTGTTGTTATCTTCCGAACTTGGTTTGGAGCTTCCGATATTCCCTTGATGACATCCACTTGGTCTTCAGAAACATCCTCTACAGACTCCGGGAAGATCTCGTAAGTACCGTTGCCGAAGTAATCGTATCTACATGCGATGCAACATTTCATTTAAAGCGTGCACATAACACTACCTTACTTCATAATACAATTGCAATCTAGCATTCATATAACACACTATTCACCTAACAACCAAAAAGATCTGAAACTAAACTTAGATAGAGCTTTAAGAGGACATCTAATTATGATCGGCTACTTGTTGAAGATTGCAACAGAGCCGATTGGAAACAACAAGGGTTTAGCCGATGGAAAGGTGCATCGGATTCCTAGATGATGGATGAAAGTATCGATTACCTTGGCAGAAGGATGATTCCTAGAGCAATCGTGATTTAACTGAGATGTGCTTAGGTGTTATTCTAGGTAACTAAGTGTGGTTGTATCGGCTTGATTACGTCAACACAACAATTAAGTAACGTATAGCCGAATGGAGTGTGGTTAAGGGTATATGACCGATAAGTATAAAGCCGATCTCTCAGTCGATAGATCGACTGATAGAAGTGTGTGGATATGAATGGGGAAGCTAAGGATCGATCGGCCGTGTTGACCGATACGGAAAAGCAACCAAAAATTGGTTTGGGTCGGCCGATTGGCAAGAACCCTAAGATCGTGTGTGCACCTCAGATTGATCGGCTATGTGATAGCCGATGTAGGACGGAATAACAGAATGTTACCGGCAGTAGCCGATATTAAAAAGATAACAACCGTTCCAGCTAACCAGCCGATGGTAGAAACATTTTACAAGAAATGCATCGGCTGACAACTGTTACGCAGAAACATCATAGACTTAAAGAAAACAGATCTTAAGTGGCTAGGTTGATAACCTGCCACTGAAGTATAGTTGTCGAAACATATTAGTTAAGCAATAGATGCACACGAACTAACAAGAATCTATATACGGCAAGGAACTTAAGGAAACAGCAATCAAGACGAGGATAACGTCTTGACGGTAGGGATATGAGCGTTTGTGTGATATATTAACTAATTACTACACTTCTCCACCTGAAACATACATCCTATGATTTATCTTTCAGCTAAAACACATGCATACAATATATGGTACAAACAAAGCATTCATTCCCTAACATTTAACCTAGACCACAGATCAAAACTTTCAATTCAAGAGCATAACACAAACTTGTAACTGTTCACTAATTTGAAACAAAGAAAGTTTTGAAAATTTTACAAAGGACACCCTAGAACTTTCTAAAACATAACAATCAAGTCCCTGGTCCGGGAAAAAACAGTTATCAGGAAGTTAACGACGATATTCCGGCAAAGGAATCGCCGGCATTAGAAAAGTTCAGCAGGTCAGGGCAAACCTTGGTTAAGGAGAAGAACAGACGGAAAGTGATTTTCCGTGGCGAACAAAGTTGGCGATGGGAAAAGCTCGATGAGAGGGTTCACGAGCTTTCTTGAGGTTTTGTGGTCTTGCCCGGCGATCGACGAAGATTAGGAGCTGCTGGATGTCATGAATCCCTGGGACGAAAAGATAGAGCCGGATTGGTTCGTTATACTATCTCTTCCGCGAACCTTAGAGTTTCCTTGTCCACGGACTGAACTTCCTTTGTTCACATACTCTTAGCTCTTGCTCTGCTCGCACGTGGCCTGTCATCTTGCACGCACTCACGCTTACGGAATCGAGCCAAGCCGGCCACCAGTAGAACACTCTCGCTCGCATCCGCGGATGTGCTAGTCCAAATCCGTTCGGACCTTCGTCTTCGCTTTGCCACCTTTCCTCCGGCTCGCCGTGCCATAACTGTTCTTCCGCTTTCACAAAGACCGAGGTCTGTCCGCATCAGGGCCGCGCCTTTCGTTGTCTTCTCCTCAACGGCTTCCGACGTCCTCCAAACGCGACCCTGCTGTTCCCGTGCGAATCTGCCCTGCACGCTGTGCAGCTGCTCCTCCGCTTCCAGTTGCCTAACCTGTGTTCGCCCGGCCTTGCCGCATCACTCTCGTGCTCACACACGCGTGTTCGCGCCACCTGGGCCTACTCCTGCCTCGGCCAAGCCACTCACACGCGCGCGCCAATCGCGCCTCCAGCACCCTCCGCGCGCGCTCCGCTCAACACCTGTCCACACCTCCCACTTCCGTACGCCATCACTTGCACGCTCGCGCCACCCGCTCGGCGTCGCTCGCGTTCCTGCCGTTCCAGCACCTGCCGCGCGCGCCAATCCCGCGCGCCCACGCTTCTGCTCCGCCGCGCACGAACTGCTCTACTCGTGCGCCCGCATCTGCCGCACCTTCGTCGGCCTGCCGCCGCGCTTGAGCCAGTGCGCCCCAGCCCTAAGCCGCTGTCGCACCGAGTCAGTAACTGCCGCTTGCGCCGTGCACTTGTTCCACTCAGACCTACACTGCTCCTCTTCCTCCTGAGCCGACGCGCCGCGACCTGGTGCCGCAGCTACCCGCGCCGGCCGTGCACCGGCCTCCAGCGCCGCCCGCAGAGCCACTCGCTCCCACGCGCCGCAACCACCTGCTGCCGCGCCGCAAGCACCCGCACGTCGCTCCGCTTCCGCGCGCCACCCGAGCCAGCGCCGCTGCCGCCCGCCTCCCGCGACGCCCGCGCGCGCACCTGCGACCGCCACCAGCCCGCACGGCCGCTTGCCACTGCTGGGCCCGCTGCCCCCTGCGCCCACGCCAACGCCCCGCCTGGGCCGCACCTCCAGCCGCTCGGGCCCCGCCGTGCGCCGCTGGCCCGCGCACGCTGCTCCTCCCGCTGTACCGTGGCCTGCACCGCGCTGCGCGCTGCCCGCATGCGCCCGCTACCGCGCCTCCTCGCGCAGCGCCGCCCCGCCTGGCCCCCATGCGCCGCCAGCCGTCCAAGCCGCCGCTCCGAGCCCGCCTGCCGCGCGCGCCTGGAGCCGGCTCGCCCGCCTGGGCGCCGCCTCGCCAGTGCTTCGCTTGCTGCTGCAGCTCGCCCCGCGAGCCGTTCTGCCGCTCGGGCCTGCCTGTTTGAGCTGAGGAGAGAGAGAGAGGGGAGAAAGAGGCAGAGAACACGAGATGCGGCTGCCAGTGGAGAAAGGGAAGAAGGAGACGGCAGGGAATGGATAAGGCAGAGGGAGAAGAAAAACAGAGAAGAAAGGGAATTGGAACTTCCCAAGGACTTAAGCGCAAAATCAAAAAATTGCAGAGACCTATTTGTAAAGTAAAATTTTCCATCGATCTAAAACCCGAATGAAGAAATGCCCAAAACGAAAGTTGGAGAGTTTTTCAAACTCTACAACATTGCTTTAGGGCTCAAGTTCAAAAACTCGAAACTTATATTTTTACACGTGCATTTTTGAACAAAAGTTGGATTGGTATTGTGTTTGTCCTAAAGAATGAAATTTTATAAAATTCAGGACCTAAATGCAAACATTTATGACACGTCATGATGACGGGATAGACTCGTCATGATGACTTGCACTTTTACACTCTAGTCCTGAGTAAATTTAAAAGTTACTTTTGTATATCAAACATTTGCATAAAAGGACTTGTACTTTTATAAAATTACAGTCAGTATCTTCCGAACCTGGGTTCGGGGCTTCAGAAAGACCCTTGGCGACATTTACTTGAGCTTCAGAAATACCCTCTCGGGTTCCGGGATTAGCTCGTAGTTACCGTTGGCGAGTGTAGTCAAATCTACATGATATGCAATGATTTGAAGCAAATGGTTATTATTTTGTTTTCACGATAAATTTGCAATCCAACAAGAATACATTCAATACATCACTTCAAGACTTAACTAATTTGTACAGACAACAAAAAGATTAGAAAATAAACTTAAGTGGAGTTTCTGATGTAAAAACTTTGTTCAAAATGACTATTTGGTGAAGGTTACAGAGCTGATCAGATCTACTTAACAGCATATTTTTCAGATAGCTTATCTAGCCGATTGGGGTGTGCATCGGCTGTGATTTTTCTTCAGCAAAAGTAGCCGATAGAGGTGTAGCCGATCGACGTGTAGTCGATGAGCGTGTGGCCGCTGGGTGTGTAGCTAACGGGCGTGTATTTTGCAAACAAGACCCTAGAAAGAAACAGAGACTTGCATTTGGGTCCCTAATCGACTTGAACAGAAGAAGTCGAGCGGTGGCGATTAAAATCTGGCGAGGAGGCTCACCGGCGGTGAGGGAAAGGTGGGGAAAAAGGTTCAGGAGCTCACAGTTCGGAATCGTAGAAGGGAAGCTCGGAGGCGGCGGTTCGACTAGATATAGAGCCAGCGCGGCAAGGTTCCGAGGGTGGCGACGGTGTTCCGGTGAGTGGAGTGTAGGAAGGCAAAGGAAATTGGTCAGGGAGCTTCGGCGTGGAGATGTGGTGCTGATGGTGCTCTTGGCGAGGAAGGAGAAGGGGTGGAACTTCGGTTCGACTAAAATTAGAACAGCGACGGAGAGTGAGATCGCCGGCGTGGCGTTTTGGGCTGCGCGCATGCAGGAGGAGGAAGAAGAGTGTGATGAGGACATCAACTACAACACGAGTACATCTACGCCAGCAGCACCTTTCCTGGCGCCACCAGATGCTCCTCCACCCCAGGCGCCACCTCCTTCTGGGCCAATCACTCGGGCCCGTGCAAGAGAACTGAACTTCGTCATGCTATTAAAGAACGAAGGCCCAGAAGAATAGATGCTGGCCCAACTGAGGCCCTTGTGTGGGCGCCTAGGGCTGGCCACCACTAGGGGCTGCGCCCCCTCCCTGGCCGCCCCTCTCCTAGGGCTGCGCCCCACTCTCCCTCTATTTAGATAGAGGCATCATTTCTTTCTAGACTCGAATTTTGTTTACATTTAGCTTTAGCTACTCTTGACACGCGCAAAACAGCACTATCCCCGTGTAATTCAGAACTCCACCTTCGAGTGATAATCAGATTGCTCCCATCTTTTTCTTGTTCGTTCTTCAATTGCGAACAGGAAAAGATCTTCGTGATCAGGCTGATCTTGCATCAACAAGGTCGGTAACCACAGGGAGTTGGTTCAGTGATTGCATTGGCGCTTCGGGCTCGCTCGTCATAGTCGGATCGTGAGGGTCATCTTCCACCAAGTCGAATTTATCCCCACTCACCGAAAGATCGGGCACTCCGACTCTATCAAGTGGTATCAGATTTCCAGGTTGATCGGTGAGTTTATCTAGTGTTCTTCCCTTTCCTACAGTCCACAAAACCAAAACAAAAATATATTTCAGGTTAGATCATTATCCCAGCAACCTTTTAGTCTTGCACTTTCTTTCAATAATTTGCATTGTTGAATTTGTGTGCTTACGCGTTCAATTGTTGCTGGTTGCATTGTGTCTCTCATTCTTTCTTTTTCTCGCACCACCGCTGCAAACCCCTATGATCGTGGCCCCCTAATCGCCCCGCCCCCCTGCCTTGTGTGTTTGGCAAGTCAAAAAAAAAAGGAAAGAGAGAAACACAACCGCGCTCGTGATTCCCGATCGCGCTGACCCTCCCCTTTCCCTTTTTGTTTCCGGATCACGCCTCCTTGTCCACCGGTTGTGTATTTCTTTTGGCAAGTTTAAAACAAAAAAAAATAGGTGTGCCTAATCCTGATCGACCTCAATTGAGAAAGTTTTGGTCGCCTCGGAAGTCCTACCATACAATGGGACGTCAGGATTTTGAGAGAGAGAGAGAGAGAAAGTGTGTGTGGTAACTTGCTCATTTGAATTTCTTTGTTCATATAATCAGTTTGTGAGTTTCTCTGGAAGAAAAAAATATAGAAACGAAGAAACAAAAAAACCAAAAAAAGGTGAAACAGAAAGGAGATTATCTCATTTGGGCGCATCACGCCGGACGCCCAGGTGTGCGCACCTGCTGCTACTTGTTCTTCTCTCTTGTGTTTCCTTTGCCCCCATACCCGTGCTCAACTTTTGCACTTTGTTTCCAGCAGCTTTGATTACGTGTTTGGCACTATAATTCAACCTTGCATTATTGTTTGATTGTGCTAACCCTTGAATTGAGTGCAGCCTACCCAGAACTCCACATAGTTCTACGACGAGTAGAATTTTGTTCCTCCAGGCAATCGCTCCTCCAATCTTTTGCCGGTTCTACCTGTTGGTTGCAGATCACCCCTGTGTGCTTGGTGAGAACGGATAAGAATTTGATAACAGCACTACTGTGAGCGCCTTGTGAGCCGTTACACCTTTGTTGTCGTAGGCTTTGTTTTTGTGTTTAAGCTAACTATGGCAGGAGACGAAGGCACAACGGATGAACAGCTGTAGGACACGAGTTGACGGACTTGCTGCGGACATGAAGACGATGCATGAATGGCTTGACTTGATGATCATGTCATCGACCGAGAGGTTCCATCAGCTCGACCTCGCTCAGACGGCCGCTAAGACCATGCTCAACACCATCATGGCATGGCTCGACGCATTGAACACAACGATCATGGAGTTGCAGAAAGATTATGGCGGTGACACGGAGCCGGAAGAGGGAACTCGCAGCGGTCGTGCCCGTCGTGTGGTACGTCATCAACATAATGACCCATTTGCTAAGATTAAATTTAAAATTCCATCTTTTAATGGCAAAGATGATCCTGCTGCATATCTTGATTGGGAACTAGAGGTCGACTAGAAATTTTCATGCCATGATATTCCTGCTAGTTCTCAAGTTAAAGCTGCTATTAGTGAATTTACTGATTTTTCTTTAATTTGGTTGCGTGAATATAAACAACGACATTCCACTGCCACTCCCACCACTTGGACTCAATTAAAAACTGCCATGCGACACAGATTTGTCCCTTCCTATTATGCATGAGATTTGCTTGAAAAAATGCAGTGCTTTCGACAAGGTCAACAATCTGTTGAGGACTACTATCAGGAGTTACAAAAAGGTATGATTCGTTGTGGTTTGTTTGAGACAGACGATGCTGCTATGGCACGTTTTCGCGGTGGGTTGAACCGCGAAATTCAGGACATACTTGATTATAAGGATTATTCTTATATGACCACATTGTTTGCATATGCTTGCAAAGCTGAACGTGAAGTGCAGGGTCGCCGCTCGAAGACATATTCTAACTCTTTTGCAAGAAGAAGCCCGGCAACCAGCTCAGCGCCTGCCCTGCATGCACCATCCACGACCAGCACTACACTGCGTGAGAGGCCGGCCAAACCTGCAACACCCCCGTCCACAAGCGCTGCTCCTCCCACAGGACATACACGGGATATTCAGTGCCATCGTTGCAAAGGATTTGGGCACATGATTCGGGACTGCCCAAACAAGCGCACCTTGCTCATACGTGAAATTGGTGAGTACTCGTCCGCTAGTGATTCCGAGGAAACTCATCATACTATGTTTGCCACTGACCATGCAGCTCCTAAGGACATACATGTCGCTCCCGGCGACGCTGATCGGTATAAGAGTCTTGTTGCGCAGCGTGTTCTTAGCACATAGGTTGCCCAGCCCGAGAACAACCAGCGGGACACGCTATTCCACACCAAAGGCGTTGTACAAGAACGGTCAATTCGCATCATCATCGACAGTGGCAGCTGCAACAACTTGGCGAGCACAGCTTTGGTCGAGAAGTTGTCCTTGCCCACTCGCAAGCACCCGAACCTGTATCACATTCAATGGCTTAATGATGGTGGGAAAATCAGAGTAACATGCTCGATACGCGTTACTTTTCCGTTGGGCTCTTATTCTGATTATGCTGATTGCGATGTTGTTCCTATCGAAGCATGCTCTTTGTTAATTGGTAGACCCTGGCAATGTGATACGGATAGTTTACATCATGGTCGTTTGAATCATTATTCCTTCATGTTTAAGGGTTAGAAAATCATTATACATCCAATGACCCCTGACCAAATTATAAAAGATGATCTTGCTCGGGCTACTAAAGCGGCAAAACAACTCGCCCCTACACCAGCTACCCCTGTTAATTCTGAAATCAAGTTGAATGCTCCTATTTTACTTTCTACACGTGCTGATTTTGATGCTTTACGCGATGATCATTTGCCCTGCTATGCACTTGTATGCTCTAGTATGCTCGCTTCACTTGATGATGCCCTGTCTTTAGATATTCCCCCTGCTGTTTCTAACCTTTTGCAGGAGTACGCTGATGTGTTTCCCAAAGACTTGCCACTGGGTCTTCCTCCACTCCGCGGCATTGAACACCAGATCGACCTCATCCCCAGCGCCCAGCTTCCAAACCGCGCCCCATACCGTACGAATCCGGATGAGACAAAGGAGATCCAGCGCCAGGTGCAGGCATTGCTTGATAAGGGTTACATTCGTGAATCTCTTAGCCCTTGCTCGGTTCCTGTTTTACTTATTCCAAAGAAAGATGGGTCATGGCGTATGTGTGTAGACTGTCGCGCTATTAATAACATCACCATTCGTTATCGATACCCTATACCACGCCTTGATGATATGCTAGATGAGCTTAGTGGTGCCATTCTTTTCACTAAAATTGATTTGCGTAGTGGTTGCCATCAGATTCGAATGAAACTGGGTGATGAATGGAAAACTGCTTTTAAAATGAAATTTGGGTTATATGAATGGTTGGTTATGCCGTTTGGTTTGACTAATGCTCCCAGCACCTTTATGCGTTTGATGAACGAAGTTCTAAGGCCCTTCATAGGATTGTTTGTTGTTGTCTATTTTGATGATATCCTTATTTACAGCAAGACTATGGAAGAGCATTTAAAACATTTGAGTGCTGTTTTTGATGCGTTGCGTGTAGCTCGCTTATTTGGTAACGTGGAAAAATGCATCTTTTGCACGCAACTTGTTTCGTTTCTTGGTTATGTTGTGACTCCATAGGGCATTGAGGTGGACAGCAGCAAGATTGATGCCATTCGGGAATGGCCTACACCGATGACGGTCACACAGATTCGGAGCTTTCTTGGACTTGTAGGATTCTACCATCGGTTCGTCCGTGATTTCAGCTCCATTGCAGCCCCTTTGCACGAGCTTACAAAAAAAGGTGTGCCATTTGCTTGGGGCGACTCGCAGGAGGTAGCGTTCAACACTTTGAAAGATAAGTTAACACATGCTCCCCTCTTGCAATTGCCTGATTTTAATAAAGTGTTTGAGCTTGAATGTGATGCTAGCGGTATTGGGCTAGGTGCTGTTTTGTTACAAGAAGGAAAACCGGTTGCTTATTTTAGTGAGAAATTAAGCGGTGCTAGCCTGAGATATTCTACTTATGATAAGGAGATTTATGCTTTAGTTCGCACTTTGCAAACATGGCAGCACTATCTTTGGCATCGCGAGTTTATAATCCATTCTGATCATGAGGCTTTGAAACATATTCGTACCCAAACAAATCTGAACCGTCATCATGCTAACTGGGTAGAATTCATTGAGTCCTTTCCTTACATCATTAAACACAAGAACGGGAAGGAAAATGATGAACCCCGACGGGTACGAGGGAGCCCGATCTTTCGATGAGAGATGGTGGTGGTGTGGATTTGGTGGAGGCCGGCGTTGGCTGCCCGACTACCACAACCAAGATGGTGTGGCGCCTTGAGCGACAGGTACACCGTCTCCTGATAACTATGATTTGGGATGGAGGTCGATGTTGTGCTACCCGACTACAACAACCACAAGGGTGCTGCGCCTTAGCGATAGTTACACCGGCTCTGGTTGTTGTTGTTCTTGCCGTGCCAAGAACAGCCTTGAACCTGCAAGCAATTGAAGAACAAGCAAGAACAAGATAACAACCAAACACTCATGAATTCGATAGAAGGTGGGGTTCTGATACAAGTATTCGATACAAGTATTCGGATGGTCCAGCCGACACACGCGTTTACAAGGAAGTAGCAGTAGCTAACTTACATCAAACAAAACCCAAGTTCTTTTTGTGGCTACTACTTGCTTAAATAGAAAGGAATACTAGATACATAGGATGTAGTCACGAGGCTTCCTCAGGAGTTTCTGGACGTTTCGTATTTGATCTGCCATTGATTCTTGATCCATTGGAAAGTACATGAAGAGATCTTTCCAACAAGCATTTATTTGCTTTAAACAACCTTGGGAGTTGAAAGATATGGCTCCTTGAAACTGGTACTTGCTGCAGTTACGAAAATCCCTTCGGGTTTAGCAGCTTTAATTGCATTATTCCATTCTCCACTCCTAGCAGTTCAACTCCCAAGCACCTAAGAATAATAAAGTCATCACAAGGCTCTAATAGTACTCCATTTGAGGAAGAATTAATTTGAATAGGTAGGAATGAGTTCACCTGATAATTAAGTTCACATGCACGGGCCCGTGTCATTGGTCCTGGTTCCGCTGTAAGTGGTGAAGGGGCTGTCGTTGTGGTTGTATCAATGGCAGTGATGTCCTCATCCTCCTCCCCTTCTTGCAATAGAGTCGTCCTCGACTCTAGCGTGTCCTCCTCACCCATGTATGGTTTCAAATCTGCAATGTTAAAAGAGGGACTAACGCCAAAATCTGCAGGCAACTCAATTTTATATGCA
The DNA here is from genome assembly GCF_002211085.1 of Panicum hallii. Taxonomy (NCBI): domain Eukaryota; kingdom Viridiplantae; phylum Streptophyta; class Magnoliopsida; order Poales; family Poaceae; genus Panicum; species Panicum hallii. The sequence continues at coordinate 28,847,765 of NC_038050.1, forward strand.
TTGTCATTAATTTTGTGAAGTACTTTGAAGGGTCCAGCAGCTAGAGGTAGCAATTTAGACTTTCTCAAATCAGGGAATCTATCCTTAATTTAGACTTTCTCAAATCAGGGAATCTATCCTTTCTCAAATGTACCCAAACTAAATCACCAGGTTGAAAGGTAACATGCTTTCTACCCTTGCTACCTGCTTGTTTATACTTAGTATTCATGGCCTCAATGTTTGCTTTAGTTTGCTCATGCATCTTAATAATCAGTTCAGCACGGCGAGAAGCATCAAAATTCAATTTTTCTGATGGTGCAATGGCCAAAAGATCAATGGGAGCACGAGGAATAAAACCATACACAATCTCAAAAGGGCACAATTTAGTCGTAGAATGCAGTGAACGATTGTATGCAAATTCAATATGAGGCAAACATTCCTCCCACAATTTGATGTTATGTTTAAGAACAGCCCTCAGCATGGTAGATAAACTACGGTTCACAACTTCGGTTTGTCCATCGGTTTGAGGGTGACAAGTAGTAGAAAAGAGCAATTTAGTTCCCAACTTAGCCCATAAGGTTTTCCAAAAGTGACTAAGAAATTTGGCATCCCGATCTGAGACAATAGTGTTTGGTACCCCATGCAAACGAACAACGTCACGAAAGAACAAGTCAGCAATATGGGTAGCATCATCAGTTTTGTGACATGGTATAAAGTGTGCCATTTTAGAAAATCTATCCACAACAACAAAAATGCTATCCCTCCCCTTCTTTGTTCTAGGCAGTCCTAAAACAAAGTCCATTGAAATATCCTCCCATGGAGTACTAGAAACAGGGAGAGGCATGTATAAACCATGTGGATTAAGACGGGACTTAGCTTTTTGATAGGTGGTGCAGCGAGCAACAAACCGCTCCACATCTCTTCTCATCATTGGCCAAAAGAAATGGCTAGCTAGGACGTCTTCTGTCTTCTTCACACTAAAGTGTCCCATCAACCCACCGCCATGTGCTTCCTACAACAGTAACATACGCACAGAACCATCTAGAATGCATAATTTGTTAGACCGAAACACAAAGCCATCAGTGACAACAAACTTGTTCCATGTTCTCCCTGCTTTACATTGCAGTAGCACATCTTTGAAATCAGCATCAAAAGCATATTGTTCCTTTATTGTTTCCAAGCCAAAGATCTTAAAATCAAGTTGGGACAGCATAGTATATCGACGAGACAAGGCATCCGCAAAGACATTATCTTTTCCTTTCTTATGTTTGATGACATAAGGAAATGACTCAATAAATTCTACCCACTTGGCATGTCTACGGTTCAGATTGGTTTGGCTCCTAATGTGTTTCAAAGATTCATGATCAGAATGTATAACAAATTCTTTAGGCCATAAGTAATGCTGCCATGTTTCCAAAGTTCGAACTAAAGCATATAATTCTTTATCATAAGTGGAATAGTTCAAACTAGCCCCATTCAGTTTCTCACTAAAATAAGCAATAGGCTTCCCCTCTTGCAACAAGACACCTCCCAACCCAATACCACTAGCATCACATTCCAATTCAAAAATTTTATTGAAATCTGGTAATTGGAGAAGGGGTGTATGAGTTAACCTGTCCTTCAAAGTCTCAAATGCAACCTCTTGCGCCTTGCCCCAGGTAAAAGGAGCACCCTTCTTTGTAAGCTCGTGCAGCGGGCCTGCTATGGTGCTAAAGTCCTTTACAAAGCGGCGACAGAATCCAGCAAGCCCGAGGAAGCTTCTGACTTGTGTGACCGTCGTAGGAACCGGCCAGCTTTGTATCACCTCTACCTTGGCTTCATCAACTTCAATTCCCTGCGGTGTAACAACATAGCCAAGAAAAGAGACTCTATCTGTGCAAAAGGTGCACTTGTCAATGTTACCAAATAAGCGTGCATCACGTAAAGCATTAAAAACAGCACGCAGATGATCAAGATGCTCTTCTAGAGTTGTGCTATAGATCAAGATGTCATCAAAGTAGGACTACCACAAATCTTCCAATGAAAGCACGTAAAACCTCATTCATTAATCTCATGAAAGTGCTAGGTGCATTAGTGAGGCCAAAAGGCATGACTAACCACTCATACAAACCGAACTTGGTTTGAAACGCTGTTTTCCATTCATCTCCTAGTTTCATGCGAATTTGGTGGTATCCACTACGCAAGTCAATTTTAGAGAAAATCATCGAGCCACTAAGTTCATCAAGCATATCATCTAACCTAGGGATGGGATGACGATATCTGATGCTAATGTTATTAATTGCTCGACAATCTACACACATGCGCCATGATCCATCTTTCTTTGGAACCAAAAGAACAGGAACGGAGCAAGGACTAAGGGACTCACGCACATAACCTTTGTCGAGTAATTCCTGTACTTGTCGCTAAATCTCCTTGGTCTCCTCCGGGTTGGTCCTGTATGGTGCTCGGTTTGGCAAGGAAGCCCCAGGGATAAGGTCAATCTGATGTTCAATCCCTCTCATTGGTGGCAGCCCGGGTGGCACTTCTTGTGGAAACACATCAGCATATTCCTGCAAAAGATTAGTGACAGTAGGAGGCAAAGTAGATGGTACGTCGTGAAGTGAGAACAAAGCCTCTTTGCAAACAAACACATAGCAGATTGCATCATCATCATTTAATTCAAGCAAATCAGATTTGGAAGCAAGGTAACAAGCACTTTTCAATTTTATTTCATTTGTCCTTGCATGAGCAGATTTAGATTTTTCATTCTTAAGTTGCTCCGATTCCTTCGCAACACCTAGATTTTCAGTTTGAGTAGATTTCTTGTTTTTCTCTTTGCCGGCTCTAGCAACTTCATCCGGCAAAATAGCATCGGGAGACATAGGGTGTAAAACAAACTTCTTCTCATTATACATGAAAGAGTATTGATTTGATTTACCATGATGCAAAGTATCCTTATCAAATTGCCAAGGTCTACCAAAAAGCATAGAGCAAGCTTGCATAGGTACAACATCACAATCAATGTGGTCATGGTATGAACCAATTGTAAATTCCACTCGAACCATACGTGTTACCTTAAGCTTACCACTGTCGTTGAACCATTGGATGTAGTAGGGATGCGGATGTGGAAGTGTTTTCATCCCAAGCTTCTCTACCATGGTGGTGCTTGCCAAGTTGTTGCAGCTTCCTCCATCAATAATAATGCGACATGATCGTTTCAAAACTACAAACTTAGTTTGGAACAGATTGTGTCGCTGGTTCTGTTCAGCTTGACTCATTTGGGTACTCAAGACACGCCTGACAACAAGACTCTCATAGTGTTCAGCATGTTCAGGCCCAATGTGCTCTTCATCATCATTCCCCTTTCCTGCATCTTTGGCAGCAAGCATGGCATATGTTTCATCATCTAAATCACTAGCTGATGAGTACTCACCATTTTCTCGTACGATCAGCATACGCTTGCTTGGGCAGTCCTTTCGTACGTGCCCGAATCCTTTGCATTGGAGGCATTGGATGTCCTTCATTCTCCCAGTGGAAGCGAGAGAAGAAGATGTTTTGGCTGCAGCTTGGGTGGATCCTTTCACCGTATCGGTAGCGCTGGGAGGTGCTGATTTTGATGTACTCGTGGACAGCCGATTGGAAGCGTCTCCCTGAAAATTATGGTTAGAGCCAGTGGCACTTGTGCGGGGCTGCCACGAGGTAGTCCGACCTGCAGGAGTGTTAGTTCTTGTGCGTCGTCCCTGCACTTCTCCTTCAGCCTTACAAGCTAGATGAAATAAGCGAGTGGCGTTAGTGTACTCCTTGTAAGCTAATATATCCTGAATTTCTCTAGTCAAACCACCCAAGAACCTAGCCATTGCAGCCTCTTCATTTTCTACTGGACCACATCTCATCATGCCTATTTGTAATTCTTGATAGTACTCCTCAACAGATTTATTACCTGGTCTAAGCTGTTGTAATTTATGCAACAAGTCACGAGCATGATAGGAAGGAACAAAACGATTATGCATGATTCTTTTTAAAGCATTCCAATTTTGTGGTATGGTAGCTGGATTTTTAGTTTGATACTCGTGCCACCAAACAGAAGCAAAATCAGTGAATTCACTAGTGGCAGCTCTAACCTTTTATCATCAGAAAATTCATAGCATGCAAATTTTTTATCTACTGACAACTCCCAAGTCAGATATGCATCAGGATCATATTTTCCATCAAAAGGTGGTATGGAGAATTTAACTCTGCAGAGGGAATCATCATTGGCACGTACCTCACGTCGTGGAGCTCGACCACCCATACCATGATGGTTGCGACGTGGTTGCCGTTGATACCTAAAAGATCGGTCATCAAGTTCAGTGTTCGCTGAATACTCCATTTTGTCATCTCTTGCAATGCTGCCAATGGAGTTGTGACCGTCATCATCGTGTCGTTCCCTCTCTTCATGCCCAGCTTGCTCCATCCTCTCTAATTGCTCAATGATTTCTGCAAGAGAGGTGTTAATAGCCCCAGCTGTTCTCTCAAATGTGGTCAGCTTGTTGTTGGTCTCAATCTGCGCCGTCTCTACTTGACCAATGCGCTCATTGGTGACTTGAACATCCTCATTGAGGGCTTCACTGTGCATCCTTACTTGGCGTTCAAAATGCTGAATGATGCCTCTTGTACATGGTGAATGCGAAGGCAACTCAGTCGCATCAGCTGACATGGTTAGTACACAAAAGAAGTACAAAAGCAAGCAGATTAAACGTAATAGTTGCTAGGAGGTGGTATGACGCAAACACTTCCTCACTAGCAAGAAATCAAGCTCTTACAAGTTCTTACCAAGCGATGCAGGAGGCGCCGGCAGTCAGCAAGAACAACAACAAACGGTGACTGCAAGCACAACCCAGTGGTGTTGTAGATAGTTTTGTGGAGTTGTAGGTGGCTGCTAAAATAATTGCACAAGGAACAGCTATTACCACGTTAGTTCACAACGAGTTGAATAAACGTTCAACTTGGTACTGTGCTGGTCCTAGTCCAAACCGTGGTAGAGACGCGAGCCGTTTACACAAAGAGCATCATCAAAACACTGAAAATAGCAAGCTGAATTGTGAAACTTAGAAGTGAAGGTCACACAGCTGACAAACTGTCTTTCTTGTTCCACTTGGAATCTCTATTTACCAATTTTAATTAGTGCGGCTTTTCTTTTTGCACATGCCTTTTTCTTGCTGATCCGTGCGGCTTTTTTTTTGCACTTGCCTTTTTCCCTTTCTTGGTTATCAATCAGCAGATTAGAGTAATGAGGAAAAAAAATTGCAACTTCAGCTAGAGAACGAAGATGGAGATAGAACAAGGTGGCACTCGAAACTCTAGCGGTGAAAAACTTAGGACCAGCAACTCGACACAAAGAAGCAACCGTGAATTCAACAAGCCGAGAGCTAAGTAGTAAAGCAAAGGCTCTAAATATTTTTGGGATTTTTGGCTCTAAGTATATCTTTTGGCAAAACTGGACTGTAGGTAAATAAAGAACAAAAGAGAAGGAAATCTCTCACCGATCAACCTGAAATCTGATACCACTTGATGAACCCCGACGGGTACGAGGGAGCCCGATCTTTCGATGAGAGATGGTGGTGGTGTGGATTTGGTGGAGGCCGACGTTGTGCTACCCGACTACAACAACCACAAGGGTGCTGCGCCTTAGCGATAGTTACACCGGCTCTGGTTGTTGCTGTTCTTGCCGTGCCAAGAACAGCCTTGAACCTGCAAGCAATCGAAGAACAAGCCAGAACAGATAACAAGCAAACACTCACGAATTCGATAGAAGGTGGGGTTCTGATACAAGTATTCGGGTGGTCTAGCCAACACACGTGTTTACAAGGAAGTAGCAGCAGCTAACTTACATCAAACAAAACTCAAGTTCTTTTTGTGGCTACTACTTGCTTAAATAGAAAGAAATACTAGATACACAGGATGTAGTCACAAGGCTTCCTCAGGAGTTTCTGGACGTTTTGTATTTGATCTGCCATTGATTCTTGATCCATTGGAAAGTACACGAAGAGATCTTTCCAACAAGCATTTATTTGCTTTAAACAACCTTGGGAGTTGAAAGATATGGCCCCTTGAAACTGGTACTTGCTGCAGTTACGAAAATTCCTTCGGGTTTAGCAGCTTTAATTGCATTGTTCCATTCTCCACTCCTAGTGGTTCAACTCCCAAGCACCTAAGAATAATAAAGTCATCACAAGGCTTTAATAGTGCTCCATTTGAGGAAGAATTAATTTGAACAGCTAGGAATGAGTTCACCTGATAATTAAGTTCACGTGCACGGGCCCCTGGTTCCGCTGTAAGTGGTGAAGGGGCTGTCGTTGTGGTTGTATCAATGGCAGTGATGTCCTCATCAGAAAATGTCATTGCCGATGCTTTGTCTCGTAGATATACCATGCTCTCACAGCTAGATTTTAAAATCTTTGGCTTGCAAACTGTGAAAGATCAATATGTCAACGATGCTGATTTTAATGATATCCTCACACATTGTATGAATGGCCAACCATGGGGCAAATTCCACATGCAGGATGGGTTCCTGTTTTGCGCACAAGCTGTGTGTTCCAGCAAGCTCGGTTCGTCTTTTGTTGTTACAAGAAGCACATGGAGGTGGTCTCATGGGACACTTTGGCATCTACAAGACACATGAGGTGCTGGCTGCACACTTCTTCTGGCCACGGATGCACCGTGATGTCGAGCGCCTTGTTGCACGCTGCACTACTTGTTAGAAAGCTAAGTCCCAATTGAGCAACCATGGTTTGTATATGCCTTTGCCTGTCCCTACTTCCCCTTGGCTTGATATATCTATGGACTTTGTTTTGGGATTGCCTAGAACTAAGAAGGGGAGGGATAGCATTTTTGTGGTTGTTGATAGATTCTCCAAAATGGCTCATTTTATACCTTGTCATAAAACTGATGATGCTAGCAGTGTTGCTGAATTGTTCTTTCGAGAGATTGTCCCTTTACATGGTATTCCAAATACAATTGTCTCTGATCATGATACTAAGTTTCTAAGTCATTTTTGGAGATCTCTTTGGAATAAATTGGGAACTAAATTGCTGTTTAGTACAACTTGTCACCCTCAAACTGATGGGCAAACTGAGGTGGTGAATAGAACTTTATCCACCATGCTTAGGGCTATTTTAGACAAAAATTTGAGACATTGGGAGGATTGCTTGCCTCATATTGAATTTGCTTATAATCATGCAACACATTCTTCTACAAAGATGTGCCCTTTTTAGATTGTTTATGGTTACGTTCCTCGGGCACCTATTGATTTGTTTTCGCTTGATGCTAAGGATGTCCCACATATAGATGCGGTTGAACATGTTGAACACATGATTGACCTCCATGGACAAACACAACAAAACATTGCTACTGCTAATGCTAAGTATCAGGTTGCTGGTAGTAAAGGAAGAAAACTTGTTACTTTTGAACCTGGTGATATGGTTTGGTTGCATTTGAGAAAGCATTAGTTTCCTACTTTACGCCGTTCTAAATTGATGCCTCGTGCTGCTGGTCCTTTTAAGGTGCTAACCAAGATTAATGATAATGCTTATGTCCTTGACCTGCCTGCGGAGCTTGGTGTTTCCACTAGTTTTAATGTTGCAGATTTGAAGCCATATGTGGGCGAGGATGAGGATTTGCCGTCGAGGACGACTTCAATTTTAGAAGGGGAGGATGATGAGGACATCAACTACAACACGAGTACGTCTACGCCAGCAACACCTTTCCTGGCGACACCAGATGCTCCTCCACCCCAGGCGCCACCTCCTTCTGGGCCAATCACTCGGGCCCGTGCAAGAGAACTGAACTTCGTCATGCTACTAAAGAACGAAGGCCCAGAAGAATAGATGCTGCCCCAACTGAGGCCCTTGTGTGGGCGCCTAGGGCTGGCCACCACTAGGGGCTACGCCCCCTCCCTGGCCGCCCCTCTCCTAGGGCTGCGCCCCTCTCTCCCTCAATTTAGATAGAGGCATCATTTCTTTCCAGACTCGAGTTTTGTTTACATTTAGCTTTAGCTACTCTTGACACGCGCAAAACAGCGCTGTCCTCGTGTAATTCAGAACTCCACCTTCGAGTGATAATCAGATTGCTCGCATCTTTTTCTTGTTCGTTCTTCAATTGTGAACAGGAAAAGATCTTCGTGATCAGGCTGATCTTGCATCAACAAGGTCGGTAACCACAGGGAGTTGGTTTAGGGATTGCATTGGTGCTTCGGGCTCGCTCGTCGTAGTCGGATCGTGAGGGTCATCTTCCACCAAGTCGAATTTATCCCCACTCACCGAAAGATTGGGCACTCCGACTCTATCAGAGTGGATCAGGAAGGGGCAATGAGATGTGGCGGTGCTGGTGGAGCACGAAATTGGAGAGGAGGAGTGGCAAAGATGGCTGACGGCGGTGGACAGAGGAGCTCCGGTGAAGTAGTCGAGCGGGGAAAAGAACAGGAATGCTATGCACACGAGGGGATAGAAGAAAGGAGAAGTTTACTAGGCGCGTTCCCAAGCTAAAAAGAGGCATGCGGGTGGGCGGCAAGCAGCTGCTGGCGGTCAACAGCGCGTGTGGCGGCTCAGGCGGGCAGAGGCGCTACGCGTCTACGCGAGGAGGAGCGAGCGAGGTCGGTTAAGCGGCGGGCGAGCGAGCTGGGGGCCAGGTGGCGCAGGAAGAGCAGCGAAGGGGCAGCTGCGGCCGGGGAAAACACCGGCGATGGGCGGTGGGCGGCGCTGCAAAGAAACAGAGAGGGGAAGCAGGAGGAAGAAGATGAGGACCTGTTCGTCAATTTTGCAAAAGTTCAAGGAGTTCACTGTAAAGTAAAATTTCCTTCTAAACTATAGCTCTAATGAATATACGCCCAAAATCAAAAGTGTAGAGCTTAAAAAGATCTACCACTTTGTTTTAGGGTCCAACTTCAAAAGAGTTAGGGTTTTGAAATTATTTTTAAAAAGCCAATAAATCATTCAATTTCAAATAAATCCAAAATAAATTTTACCCCTTTCAATGAAGCCTTGGAGTATTTACACTTCTTACAGTGGTTAAAAAGTGAAAACTCACGTTTGCAAATCAACCCTTCATACATTTTTGAAATTACCTCCCATTTATACACAATTTGCAAAAAGAACCCTAATTTTTCCCAATATTACAAAAATACCCTTTAACATGTATTTAAGTTTTTAAAGGCATTCATCAAAATAAATACAAACTTCACACTAACAAGCAGAATTTTATACTAGAAGTTAGCGTGCCTAGCTCCTAAGTACCTGAAATGTCACAGGTTCTATATGGAACCTTGGTTATCTCAGTCCGTTAATGAGTCAGAAAGGGCTATGCCAAATCAATCAGTTTTCCCTATCTATTACACTTCATCAAATTGGTCTCATGAAATTCTATTTGGCCTTCACTACTGCTTGATTCCAGTTAACTCATGGGGTTTCCGTCGCATAAGAAAGTGGGACTCAACCGAAGGTTATGCCTTGTCTGTCAGGCTAATCCCTCATTTTTTATTGTCATACATCCATCCATTCATTCATTCATCATTCATCTCATACATGATCACTGCAATCATGTTGCATTGCATTGCACGGAAGCGTAGAGCCAAAAGTGCTCACACTAAAGACTCTTTAGTGCAAAATGCCAAGGAGTCATAGAGCCGAGAGCCCCTATGAAATGAAAAAACGAAACCCTCTTGAGCGAAAGGCTGAAGGTATTCGTAGAAATGAGAACAAAACCCTCTCAAACGAAAGGCCGCAGGTATTTGTAGAAATGAAAAAATGAAACCCTCTCGAGCGAAAGTGTGGCAAAACCAACCTGAATTACACCGGCTCAAGTACGCGAGTCCACTCTTGAGGGCTCCCACGTGCTTCAAACGGTATAATCCCTTGGCCTGTCGGGTAACTGAAGCGTCCCCCCATCAGGGAAGACTTAAAAGTGTTACTTTATCAGTCCCAGGAGGCTGATAACACTTTTATTACATCAGATGGTACATCACCGTACAACTCTACGCGGTAATGGGCAGTGAAGCTTCACTATCGCGAGGATTACAACAAAAACCCACACTACTACACTGGCTACAAAAAGAGGGTCATCAGAGTCTTGCGCCATGCGGGGTTCCAGCGGTGGCCTTAACCACAGGCAAGACTGGGTGCAGGACGGAACCCTACTCGACGTTTTCGGGGATGTAGTCTGGATCTTCCACTGTAAAAGTAAGAATGGGATGAGTACGAACGTACTCAGCAAGTCCAATCACACCCACGGAGGGGGTTATAAACAGAAATCCATGCACAGGACAATCTAAGGATAAGGTTAGGGTTTATTTGCGGAAAACTCGGTTATATGCAAAGGTTCGTTTAATAACATTTTCAAAACAAGTTTTCAAATACCAAGAAGCACATGATGTTGGTCCACACAGGATCCAAGTTTTAAGCTGCTACCGGACTCCCCGTCCGCCGCAGCACACGGCACAACTGCCGGACACTTTCCAACCAACTCACACCAGCCCCACTATTCCCTGAATGAAACACTAGTTATGTGACCACACCGTAACTTGCCCAATACCGTGGGCACGGCTATTCGAATAGATTTTTAACTCTGCAGAGGTGTGCAACTTTACCCACAGGTGGGGTACCACAGCACGATCACCTTAGTGTCGGTGCAGATCCCAACAAAGCCATTACCCACCTTAGCTAGACCTGACTAGCCACCACAGGATCCATCAAGGGGTCATTCGACCTATCACCGAGGTTTAACCGGGGCATAAGTCACACAGAGCTTATCCCTTCCCTTGATCACCCGTTGCTCTCAGCTCTCCTGATGGCTATCAGACTAACTAATGGGGTTTATGCTAAGCCGCTGCCCATACAACGGTCAAGTGGTTTGCACTAGGAAGCTAGGTGAGATGACACATCAACTCGGTCCTTAGGGGTGACAAGATGGATATCTCCCTTCTTCGCTCTACCACACAGGTACGAGCACACCCACGGCAATTCACACAGAAATGCCATCCATCCGTCTAACTCGTCTTTCAAAACCACATTTTATCCCTTCCCACACACACACATTCTCTCTATAAAATAGGTGGTCAAGGTAAGGTTTTCACAAACAAGGGTGGCTATCCTACCATGTTTTCAACAAGCGAAACCATGCAATTTTATAAAACAGGCCACTGGGTTGTGTTTGTAAAAACTAGGACAGAATCATGCATCAAAGGGCGGAATTGAACTTGCCATCGTCAAACCCTTGCGGGAGGTCCTGATCGAAGCACTGTCCCTCGGGCTCGGGGTCGCAGAACAGGTCCTCGTTCGCTTGGTCACAGTCGGGACCTTCCTCGTTCACTCCGTGTCCTATGACGCAAACAAACAAACACACAATCAAGCGAAAGAACTAAAAGCTTTCATCGTTGAGCTTAAATCGGAAATAATTTAGTTATGGAGGTAGGGATAATATTTTTGGGTGGTTTCATATTGGCATGATTGGAACTATACTAGGAAGGGCGTGGTAAGTTTCGGGTTGATCGGAGATCGTTGGCGCATAAAATGACGAGGTGAAGTGGGGGTTCAGGGGTTAAACAGGGTTCAGGGACTTATTCGTAAGCAGTTATGCTATAGGAAGGACTTGGTTATAATTTTCCAGAACTATTTTGGGGTACGTTAGAAAGGTGTAGGGGTTTATTTGATATTAGGTTTACACGGCGGGGGTTGTTTTTCTAATTAGTTAAGAGCAGAAGGGCCTGCAGATAAAAGTGGCACAAGGGGGGGTGTTCTTTTGGAAAAAGGGGAAATACAGGAAGGGGGAGGGGCTTCGGGCAAAAAGCCCCCTTCTTCCTCCTCTCCCCGCACAGAACAGAGGAGGGGGGGTAGGGGCACCGGCGGCGGCCCAATCCGGCCGGCCAGGGTCAAGGGCAGCCCAGGGCAAGGGGGATGAGAGAGAGAGGGGCACGGGGAACCGGTTCCCGGCCTCACCTCGGGCCGGGGTGGCGCGTGGAGGTGGGACGACGGAGGCAGGCGGCGGCGGTCGTGGGAGCTCGGTGGGGCGGCGCTAGGGGCTCGGGGAGGGAGCTAGAGGCGGTGGTGGAAGCTGTGGGGGATGTGAGCTACGCGGGGGGCCGTTTATAGAGGGAGAAGGCGGTGGGGCGGAGGGGAACGGGATGGTGGCGGCCGGCGGGTGGTGCGGGGCGCCATTAATGGCGCTCCGGCCGCTTGTGGCCATCGTGGAGCGGTGTGCGGGCGGCGGGGTCGTCGAGGCATCGTTGAGCACATGGGGGAGGGCTGTGCGGGCACAGGTGATGGCGCGAGCGGCGAGGGAGGACGCGGCAGCGGCGGGCGGCGCGGCGTCGCGGGTCCGGGCACGCGCACAGGCGCGCACGGCGCGGCGTGGCGCGGGCCAGGGGGCGGGCGGTGCACCCCGCGGCGTGCGCACGTGGGAGCAGTGGCTGGGCCGGGCGCCAGCGGCGGACGACGCGGCGTCGCGGCCTGGCCGTGCGATGGGCGGCACGGCGGGCGGTGCGGCGCGTGGTGCACGCACGGGGCATGCACGGCGAGTGCAGGGGCGAGGGTGCGCGCGAGGGAGGAGGCGGCCGGTACCTGGCGCGGCGAGGCGCGCATACGGGAGCCAAGCAGGAGGGGTGCGTGGGCTGAGCAGCGCTCGGGAGCAGAGGAAGGGAAGAGGAGAAGGGGGGGAAGAAGAAAGAAAGAAGAGAGGGAGAAAAGGAAAGAAAAAGAAATGGAAAGGGGATAAAGAGAAAAGAAAAGGAGAGAGAGAGGTTGCATCGGCGCGATCGCGGCGGCGACCGCGGTAGTCGGCACGCGCGCGGCATTCGCGCGAGGAGAAAAAGGGAATCGCGTCGGCGCTGATCACGGCGGGCGGTCACGCGTGAGTGACAGGCCACCGAGCGGTGCGGGACGGGACGACGGTCGGCTCGCGTCGGCTGTCAGGATGGCGGGGAAACGGAGAGGGTTAGGGCTAGGGTTCGACGACGAATAAGTTTTTTATCGGAACACTCTAACGCGTAGTTTAATTTGGGAATTCTCAGGGTGTCACAGTAACGTCCCGATAAACCACCGAATGCAGGATCAAAGAAGATACCTCGCACGAAGGCGAGTCCAGAGATACAAAAGCCATCACATTTTACATCACAGACAGGTATATTACATGAGTGTTTAAAGTAACATCAATTCCCAGCTGAGGGAAGTTATTACAAAACAGTTTAAGTTTCAAGTCATGGTAGTGGAGTTTAAAACACGAACACTGTACATGTCGTCAGTTCAGATATCATGCTAGCCCTGGCATGATATCACTCGAAGGATCTGTGTTGGTCGGGGACGGGTCCCACTCCATGGACCAACCATCAGGCAGAGGGTAAGGCCACGGCATAGGCAGAGCAGAGTCGTCAGGGGATTACCTGAACAATAAGTCACAAGGCAAGACTGAGTATTCTAATACTCAGCAAGGCTTACCCGTTCATGATATACTTAGCCTTGTAACTAGACTTATGAAGGCTTTACTGGTTATGGGTAAATTTTTCAGCTGAAAACAAACAAAGAGTAGATCCTTATTGTCAAATTTTAGCTTTCAAGTTCTATGTGATTAATCATTCTAGATAAGCACCTATAACTATTCAAGCATGGTAGAATCTTTAGCCAAACATCATCTTTGATAATCATAAAGTTGCTGTTGTTACTCTATGTGGTAAAGGGATCAAGCAGTCTCAATCTCCGCGAGAAACGGACGATTCCTGAATCGAATTTCAGCCTTGCAACGGTAAACCTAACTCACACGCTTGGAACATTCAACGATTGTTCCGAAGCAACCGTTTACCTTTTCATTCCGACTCGTAGATCAGATCCACCACAAGCGACTGCAGACCATATGCACATCCAATGTGCAGGACGTACATCTGTAGAGCGACTACACGACCGTACTCCTGGTTGCCCGGCAACACGTATTCCACACGTCGAATCGAGTAACAGGAAAAACCAAATACGAGTGGTGGAGGTATGTCCACTCCTCGGCCGATTGGTTACTAGGCTTACCGCTTACCATATTTCGCGGCATGTGGCTAGTACTTTCAAACGCTTAACCACCGCTACCACACATTGCGACCTTATCAAATTCACCAACACAGACGGGGTATCATCTCAACCATGATACTCACATAAATCCCGTCCGTCATCCTTATAGTGATTACAGGAATGTAAACATTGCAACTCCTATATCGCGCGAGTGACAGGAAATCACCCGACTTCTACCGGTCCTATTAGCAGAGCGGCTATTTGAACTCAAGTGCTAGTATTAATACATTGGTTCCTAGGAAAAATTAACTAGGGTTTCTCATACAATTCCTATGAACGTAGTGCATAGATAGATATAAATAATATAGGTTGCAGTGTACATGAAGTAGGGTTATGTCCGGGCTTGCCTTCTTGCGTGGGGTTGGGGCAGTAGTGTCAAAGTTTTCCGAACTTTGGTTCAGAGCTTCAGTTAGATCTTCGACGGCGTTCCCGGAGTCTTCAGCTGATTCCACTCCTTGTTCCGGATTAGTTCGTAGTCACCGTCGGCGAGAGTAGTCGAGTCTACATGATATGCAAAGTTATAAGTTAAGGGATGCTTATTATTTTATTTTATTTCACGATAAAGTTGCAATCCAACGAAAATATAATTTACTTTTTACACATACCATTTATTTCTCTAATGGGCAGGCATTTATCGGGTATTAACCATTTTATCTAGTTACATTAAGTAACAGGGTTGGTCACCCTAAATATTTAACTAATGGCATGAGGTAACAGGGTGAATTGGTTTCAAATATTTAAACTAATTATTAATAGCTTTATCTATTTGCTTTGCTAATTATTTATACTAACCGTAGGTTATTTATTTAACCATGGACTTATTTTATTTAGATAAGAGTAAGACATTATCATAGCATGTTTCATTTGTTCTGGTGGTTTTACACCTGATCCTAGGGTGAGAATTTAGTGACAGGTTACACCACCCAAGAACAGTACCTCAAAATATTTTCATGATTTTTGAACATTTAAAACCATAGATATTAAATATACAAGGTTAAATAGGTATTATTCATAATTAAACTCACATGTTATGGAAATATTTCACACAAAGCAGGTTAATTATTTTTCCTAAGTCCTACATGTCAAAGCAAAGCTAACACAATTGAGTTTACATTTTTACTATTTTTCTGCTATTTATTATGCATTTTCTTAACCTACATCTACTTAAACTTAGTATTTAAATTAGAGCACAAACTATTCAGAAAATGAAAGTTAATCTATAAAGAAAGTTGTAGACCTTAAAATGAGGATTCTAACAAATTTTAGTTTGCGCTTTTATGATTTTTCCTTGAATTGATATAGAATTTCAAAGTTGACAGCATAAATAACACAAGGGGGTCCCTAAAGGCACTATTCACATGAGTCTTTAATAGCCCCCTGGGCTTTTGCATCTTTTAACCTGTGGTCCTTGGCCAGAGGTGAAAGGGGAGCAGGGGTTGGACGGCCGTGTTCCGGCGAGGAGGGTCACCGGCGGCGAGGTCCGAGGGGAGGGAGAGCTTCAGGGGCTTACGGCGGTCGGAATGAGCCACGTGTTGAGGGTACAGGTGGTCGGGAGAGGGGATCTCGACGAGAGCCCGAAGCGGCGGCGGAGGGGTCAACGACGACGGCGATGCTCCAGCGGCCGACGTCGGTGACGGACCTGCGCATGAGCTCTAGTGAGTCATGGGGAAGGTATTGGTGCACTCAATTGGGAACATAAGCTTTGGATTAGGGGCAACCGGCGGGGACAGTGACGATGGCGGCTAGGGCTGGAAAAAAAGCTCGCGGGTTGAAGCTCGGCTCGGGTCGGAGCGGCTCGCGAGCCTAGAACGAGCCAAGCCGAGCCTCTTTTCTCGGCTCGCTAAAACGCCGAGCCGAGCCTAGCCGGCTCGCTCCGGCTCGCGAGCCGGCTCGCGAGCTGAGGCCAAACCAAAGAAAGCCTGCGGTAGCTGTTTATGATGCCCTTTATGCATTTTTTTTCTTGCTGTTAAACACTTAAGAGTCACAAGTAAGTTAAACTAAGAGAACCTTGCTGTGGTCCTGTTAAAACCTTGCTGAGTTGCTGTTATGAATGCTTCTTATTGAAACCTTGCTGTTTTCTCCAAAACTTGATCTGTGATGCAATAACTAGTTGTGGCTCGCGAGCTGGCTCGAGCCGGCTCGCGAGCCGATAACGAGCCGAGCCGAGCCTCTTCCACCAGCTCGTGAAATTACCGAGCCGAGCCGGGCTCGGCTCGCTAGATGACCGAGCCAAGGCGAGCCGAGCGAGCCTGGCTCGGCTCGGCTCGTTTCCAGCCCTAATGGCGGCGGAGGTAAATGCCGGCGAGCGTCAGGGAGTCGATGCAGTGAACTAGGGAACTAATGGAGGGGTCGTAGAGCTTCACGGGGTCCATGTGTGCTAGTTAAGGGGTTGTCGTGGTGTGGATGGGCTTGGAGTGGGCTGCCCACGGTGAGCAGGAGGCGGCGGCAGAACTCGAGCTAGCTGGAGCTGTGGAAGACGAAGCTTGGATGCGGGAGGATGAAATTGATCGGGCTAGAGAGCACCAGTGGGTGCTCTAGCCATGCTGGATTGGGTTCAGAGGGAGCGAGTGATAGAGTCGGAGTGCCCGATCTTTCGGTGAGTGGAGATAATTTCGATCTGGTGGAAGATGACCCTCACGATCCGACTACGACGAGCGAGCCCGAAGCGCCAATGCAATCGCTGAACCAACTTCCTGTGGTTACCGACCTTGTTGATGCAAGATCAGCCTGATTCACGAAGATTGTTTCCTGCACGCAATCGAGGAACGAACAAGAAAAAGATGCGAGCAATCACAATATCACTCGAAGGTGGAGTTCTGAATCTCACGAGGACAACGCGTATTTGCGCGTGTTCGAGAGTAGCTAAAGCTAGATGTAAAACAAAACTCAAGTCTGGAAAGCAATGATGCCTCTATCTAAATAGAGGAAGAGAGGGGTGCAACCTAGGAAAGGGGCGGCCAGGGAGGGGGCGCAGCCCCTAGTGGTGGTCAGCCCTAGGCGCCCACGCAAGGGCCTCAGTTGGGCCAGCATCTATTCTTCTGGGCCTTCGTTCTTCAGTAGCATGACGAAGTTCAGTTCTCTTGCACGGGCCCGAGTGATTGCCCAGAAGGAGGTGGCGCCTAGGGTGGAGGAGCATCTGGTGTCGCTGGAAAAGGTGCTGCTGGCGTAGACGTACTCGTGTTGTAGTTGATGTCTCATCATCCTCCCTTCTAGAACTGAAGTCGTCCTCGAAGGCAACTCCTCATCCTCGCCCACATATGGCTTCAATCTGCAACATTAAAAACTAGTGGAACACCAAGCTCCGCAGGCAGGTCAAGGACATAAGCATTATCATTAATCTTGGTTAGCACCTTAAAGGACCAGCAGCACGATGCATCAATTTAGAACGGCGTAAAGTAGAAAACGATCCTTTCTCAAATGCAACCAAACCATATCACCAGGTTCAAAAGTAACAAGTTTTCGACCTTTACTACCAGCAACCTGATATTTTAGGCATTAGCAGTAGCAATGTTTTGTTGAATCTGTTCATGCAAATTAATCATGTGTTCAACAT